>NW_028227314.1:902899-946235 GCF_978045245.1 Mus caroli | reverse complement strand
TCTCATTTTCCATGTTTTTCATGTTTTTGTAATTCTGGGTAATATAGTGTGAATATTCTCATTTTCTACCTTTTTCATGTTTTCTCGGCATATTCAGGGTCCTTCAGTGTGAGTTTTTAATTTTCTACTTTTTTGAGCGTTTCTTGCCATATTCTGGGTGCTACAGAGTGTATTTTTAATTTTCCACGTTTCTCAGGGTTTCTCGCCATATTCTGGGTCCTACAGTGTGATTTTCTCATTTTCCACCTCTTTCAGGTTTTCTCGCCATATTCGGGGTCCTTCATTGTGAGTTTTTAATTTTCTACTTTGTTGAGGGTTTCTTGCCATATTCTCGGTGCTACAGAGTGTATTTTTAATTTTCTACGTTTCTCAGGGTTTCTCGCCATATTCTGGGTCCTAAAATGTGATTTTCTCATTTTCCACATTTTTCAGGTTTTCTTGCCATATTTGGGGTTCTTCAGTGTGAGTTTTTAATTTTCTACTTTTTTGAGGGTTTCTTGCCATATTCTGGGTACTACAGAGTGTATTATTAATTTTCCACTTTTCTCAGGGTTTCTTGCCATATTCTGGGTCCTACAGTGTGATTTTCTCATTACGATGTTTTTCAAGTTTTTTTGTGCAATTCTGGGTCCTACACTGTGATTATTCTCATTTTCCACCTTTTCAGGTTTTCTCGCCATATTCCGGGTACTTCAGTGTGAATTTTTAGTTTTCTACTTTTTTCAGGGTTTCTCGCCATATTCCGGGTCCTTCAGTTGAATTTTTAATTTTCCCGTTTTTCAGGGTTTCTAACCATATTCTGGGTCCGATAATGTGAATTTTTAATTTTCACGTTTTTCAGGATTTCTCGGCATATTCTAGGTCCTGGAGTGTGAATTTTAAATTTTCACGTTTTTCAGGATTTCTCTAAATATTCTTGGTCCTGCAGTGTGATTTTCTCATTTTCCACCTTTTTCGGGTTTTCTTGCCATATTTGGGGTCCTTCAGTGTGAGTTTTTATTTTTCTACTTTTTTCAGGATTTCTCGCCATATTCTGGATCCTACAGTGTGATTTTCTCATTTTCCACCTTTTTCAGGTTTTTCTGGTCATGTTTGGGCTCCTTCACTGTGAATTTTTAATTTCCTACTTTTTTATTAAGTGTTTCTCGCCATATTCTGGGTCCGTGAGTGTGAATTATTAATTTTCACGTTTTTCACATTTTCTCGGCATATTCTTGATCCTGCAGTGTGATTTTCTCATTTTCCACCTTTTGCAGGGTTTCTCGCCATATTTGGGGTCCTACATTGTGAGTTTGTTATTTTCAACTTTTTTCAGGGTTACACGCCATATTCTGGGTCCTACAGCATGTATTTTTAATTTTCCACGTTTTCAGGGTTTCTAGGCATAAGCTGGGTCCTACAGATTGATTATTCTCATTTTCCACCCTTTTCAGGTTTTCTTGCAATATTCGGGGTCCTTCAGTGTGAATTTTTAATTTTCTACTTTTTTCAGGTTTTCTCGCCATATGCTGGGTCCTACTGTGTGATTTTCTCATTTCCATGTTTTTCAGGGTCACTTGCCGTATTCCAGGTCCTTCAGTGTGAATTTTTTTCCACGGTTTTCAGTATTTCTCACCATATCTGGGTAATAAAGTGTGAATTTTTAATTGTCCACTTTTTTCATGGTTTCTCACCATATTCTGTGTCCGACTGTGTGAATTTTTAATTTTCAGGTTTTTCATGGTTGTTCGGCATATTCTGGTTTCTGCAGTGTGATTTTCTCATTTTCCACATTTTTCAAGTTTTTTCATATTTCTGGGTCCTACAGTGTGATTTTCTCTTTTTTCACCTTTTTCATGTTTTCTTGCCATATTTGGGGTCCCTCAGTGTGAGTTTTTACATTTCTAATTTTTCAGGGTTTCTCGACATATTATGGGTCCTACAGCGTGTATTTTTAATTTTCCACGTTTTTCAGTGTTTCTCAGCATATTCTGGGTCCTATAGTGTGATTTTCTTAATTTTGAAAATTTTCAAGTTTTTTCGCATATCTTGGTCCTACAGTGTGATTATTCTCATTTTCCAACTTTTTCAGGTTTTCTAGCCATATTCTGGGTCCTACAGTGTGAATTTTGAATTTTCCTAGTTTTTCAGGTTTTCTCGCCATATTCTGGGTCCTTCACTGTGAATTTTTAATTTTCCACTTCTTTCAAGTTTTTTGTAATATTATGGGTCCTACGGTGTGATTTTCTCATTTTCCACCTTTTTCAGGTTTTCTCGCCATATTCGGGGTCCTTCAATGTGAGTTTTTAATTTTCTACATTCTTCAGGGTTTCTCGCCATATTCTGGGTCCTACAGAGTGTATTTTTAATTTTCCACGTTTTTCAAGGTTTCTCTGCATATTCTGGCTCGTACAGTGTGATTTTCCCATTTCCTCGTTTTTCAGGTTTTCTTGCCATATTCCAGGTCCTTCAGTCTGAATTTTTAATTTTCCACGTTTTTCAGTATTTCTCGCCATATTCTGGGCAATACAGTGTGATTTTCTCATTTTCCACTTGTTTCATGGTTTCTTGCCATATTCTGTGTCTGACAGTGTGAATTTTTTATTTTCACATTTTTCAGTGTTTCTCGGCATATTCTGGGTCTTGCAGTGTGATTTTCTCCTTTTCCACGTTTTTCAAGTTTTTTTTTGTATTTCTGGGTCCTACAGTGTGATTTTCTCATTTTCCACCTTTTTCAGGTTAACTCTCCATATTCGGGGTCCTTCAGTGTGAGTTTTTAATTTTCTAGTTTTTCAGGGTTTCTCGGCATATTCTGGGTTCTGCAGTGTGATTTTCTCCTTTTCCACGTTTTTCAAGTTTTTTCGCTATTCTGTGTCCTACAGTGTGATTATACTCATTTTCCACCTTTTTCAGGTTTTTTGCCATATTCGGTGTCTTTCAGTGTGAGTTTTTAATTTTCTACTTTTTACTGTGTTTCTTGCAATATTCTGGCTCCAAAAAGCATATTTTTATTTTTTCTCGTTTTTCAGGGTTTCTTGGCATATTCTGGGTCCTACAATGTGATTTTCTCATTTTCCACTTTTTTAAGTTTTTTCGCATTTCTATGTCCTACAGATTGTTTTTCTCATTTTCCACATTTTTCAGGTTTTCTCGCCATATTCCGGGTCCTTCAGTGTGAGTTTTTAATTTTCTACTTCTTTCAGGGTTTCTTGCCATATTCTGAATCCTACAGCGTGTATATTTAATTTTCCACGTTTTCAGGGTTTCTGGCATATTCTTGCTCCTACTGTGCGATTTTCCAATTTTTGACTTTTTTCAAGTTTTTTTCCCCAATTCTCCATCCTACAGTGTGATTTTCTCATTTTCCACCTTTTTCAGGTTTTCTCAGCATATTCTGGGTCCTGCAGTGTGAATTTTTAATTTTCCACGTTTTTCAAGGTTTTTTTTCCATATTCTGGTCCTATAGTGTGAATTTTTATTTTTCAACATATTTCAGTGTTTCTCATCATATTCTGGGTCCTACAGAGTGAATTTCTCATTTTCCACCTTTTTCAGGGTTTCTTGCCATATTCTAGGTTCTTCAGTGGGAGTTTTTAATTTTCCATGTTTTTAAGGTTTTTTTTTTCGTTATATTCTCAGTCCCACAGTGTGATTTTTTCATTTTCAAACTTTTTCAGGTTTTCTCGGCATATTCTTGTTCCTACAGTGTGAATTTAATTTTCCACATTTTTCAGTGTTTCTCGCCATATTCTGGGTCCCACAGTGTAAATTTTTAATTTTCCACGTTTTTAAGGGTTTTTTTTTGGTAATATTCTTGGTCCGACAGTGTGAATATTTAATGTTTCACTTTTTTCAGCGTTTCTCGGCATATTCTGGGTCCTACAGTGTGATTTTCTCATTTTCCACATTTTTCAATTTTTTTCGTAATTCTGGGTCCTACAGTGTGATTTTCTCATTTTCCACCTTTTTCAGCCTTTCTAGCCATTTTTCGGGTCCTTCAGTGTGAGTTTTTAATTTTCTAATTTTTTCAGGGTTTCTCGCCGTATTCTGGGTCCTAAACGTTGTATTTTTAATTTCTCACGTTTTCAGGGTTTCTTGGCATATTCTGGGTCCTACAGTGTGATTTTCTCATTTTCGATATTTTCAAGTTTTTTCGTAATTCTGGGTCCTACAGTGTGATTTTCTCATTTTCCACCTTTTTCAGGTTTTCTCGCCATAATTGGGGTTCTTCAGTGTCAGTTTGTAATTTTCTACTTTTTTCAGGGTTTCTTGCCATATTTGGGGTCCTTCAGTGTGAGTTTTTAATTTTCTACTCTTTCAGGGTTTCTCGCCATAAACTGTGTCCTATAGTATGTATTTTTCATTTTCCACGTTTTTCAGGTTTTTTCTTCATATTCTGGGTCCTACACTGTGATTTTCTCATTTCCACATTTTCAGGTTTTCTTGCCATATTCCAGGTCCTTCAGTGTGGATTTTTAATTTTCCATGTTTTTCAGTATTTCTCCCCATATTATGGGTAATACAGTGTGAATTTTAATTATCCACTTTTTTTCATGGTTTCTCGCCATATTCTGTGTCCGACAGTGTGAATTTTTGATTTTCACGTTTTTCAGTGTTTCTTGAAATATTCTGGGTCCTGCAGTGTGATTTTCTCATTTTCCACCTTTTTCAGGTTTTCTCCCCATATTTGGGGTCCTTCAGTGTCAGTTTGTATTTTTCTACTTTCTTCAGGGTTTCTCACCATATTCTGGATCCTACAGTGTGATTTTCTCATTTTCCACCTTTTTCAGGTTTTCTCGCCATGTTTGGGCTCCTTCACTGTGAGATTTTAATTTTCTACTTTTTTATTAACTTTTTCTCGCCATATTCTGGGTCCGTCATTGTGAATTTTTAATTTTCACGTTTTTCACATTTTCTCGGCCTATTCTGGGTCCTGAAATGTGATTTTCTCATTTTCCACCTTTTTCAGGGTTTCTCGCCATATTTGGGGTCCAACAGTGTGAGTTTGTAATTTTGAACTTTTTTCAGGGTTTTTCGCCATATTCTGGGTCCTACAGCATGTATTTTTAATTTTCCACGTTTTCAGGGTTTCTGGGCAAAATCTGGGTCCTTCAGTGTGATTATTCTCATTTTCCACCTTTTTCAGGTTTTCTCACCATATTCGGGGTCCTTCAGTGTGAATTTTTAATTTTCTACTTTTTTCAGGTTTTCTCGCCATATTTTGGGTCCTACAGCATGTTTTTTTAATTTTACACGTTTTCAGGGTTTCTGGGCATAATCTGGGTCCTACAGTGTGATTATTCTCATTTTCCACCTTTTTCAGGTTTTCAAACCATATTTGGGGTCTTTCAGTGTGAATTTTTAATTTTCTACTTTTTTCAGGTTTTCTCGCCATATTCTGTGTCCTTCAGTGTGAGTTTTTTATCTTCCTCCTTTTTCAGGTTTTTCGCCATATTCTGGGTCCTTCCGTGTGATATTTTAATATTTTATCTTTTTCAGGTTTTTTCGTCATATTCTGGGTCATACTGTGTGATTTTCTCATTTCCATGTTTTTTCAGGGTCTCTTGCCATATTCCAGGTCCTTCATTGTGAATTTTTTCCCACGGTTTTCAGTATTTCTCTCCATATCTGGGTAATGAAGTGTGAATTTTTAATTGTCCAGTCTTTTCATGGTTTCTCACCATATTCTGTGTCCAATATTGTGAATTTTTAATTTTCAGGTTTTTCATGCTTATTCGGCATATTCTGGTTTCTGCAGTGTGATTTTCTCATTTTCCACGTTTTTCAAGTTTTTTCGTATTTTGGGTCCTACAAGTGTGATTTTCTCATTTTCGATGTTTTTCATGTTTTTGTAATTCTGGGTAATACAGTGTATTTATTCTCATTTTCTACCTTTTTCATGTTTTCGCGCCATATTCGGGATCCTTCAGTGTGAGTTTTTAATTTTCTACTTTGTTGAGGGTTTCTTGCCATATTCTCAGTGCTACAGAGTGTATTTTTAATTTTCCACGTTTCTCAGGGTTTCTCCCCATATTCTGGGTCCTAAAATGTGATTTTCTCATTTACGACGTTTTTCAAGTATTTTCGGAATTCTGGTTCCTACACTGTGATTATTCTCATTTTCCACATTTTTCAGGTTTTCTTGCCATATTTGGGTTCCTTCAGTGTGAGTTTTTAATTTTCTACTTTTATGAGGGTTTCTTGCCATATTCTGGGTACTACAGAGTGTATTATTAATTTTCCACCTTTCTCAGGGTTTCTTGTCATATTCTGGGTCCTACAGTGTCTGTCTGTCTCTCTGTGTGTCTGATCCCCTGGAACTGTAGATGGGCCAGCATATAGTTGCTGGTAGTTGATCCCAGGTTCTCTGGAAGAGGAGACAATGCTGTTAATTGTTGAGCCCTTTCAGTGGCTCCACCTATCTTTAAATTTTTAGAAGTATATATTAGGCTGTGTTTATGTACATATTATGAAGACCATAAGAGGGATTTAGATTCTCCAGAATCTGACACCCTCTTCTGGAGTGTCTGAAGACAACTACAGTGTACTTATATCTAATAAATACATAAATAAATAAATAAATAAATAAATAAATAAACATTATTTTAAAAGGATAAGAAAGAAAGAAAGACCAGGCAGGCCTGCCCTCCTTATCTCTGTCAGTCTGTCTGTCTGTCTGTCTGATCCCCTAGAACTGGAGATGGGCCACCATACAGTTGCTGGTAGTTGATCCCAGGTTCTCTGGAAGAAGAGACAATGCTGTTAATTGTTGAGCCCTTTCAGTGGCCCCACCCATCTTTAAATTTTTAGAAGTGTATGTGAATCTGTGTTTATGTCCATCATATGCAGACCATAAGAGGGATTTATATTCTCCAGAATCTGACACCCTCTTCTGGAGTGTCTGAAGACAGCTACAGTGTACTTATATCTAATAAATACATAAATAAATAAATAAACAAACATTTTTTTAAAAGGATAAGAAAGAAAGAAAAACCAGGCAGGCCTGCAATCCTTGTCTGTCTGTCTGTATGTATGTCTGTCTGATCCCCTGGAACTGGATATGGGCCACAATATAGTTGCTGGTAGTTGATCCCAGGTCCTCTGGAAGAGGAGACAATGCTGTTAGTTGTTGAGCCCTCTCAGTGGCCCCACCCATCTTTAAATTTTTAGAAGTATATGTGAGGCTGTGTTTATGTACATCATATGCAGACCATAAGAGGGATTTAGATTCTCCAGAATCTGACACACTCTAATGGAGTGTCTGAAGACAGCTACAGTGTACTTATATCTAATAAATACATAAATAAATAAATAAACATTTTTAAAAAAGTATAAGAAAGAAAGAAAAATCAGGCAGGCATGCCATCCTTATCTCTGTCTGTCTGTCTGTCTGTCGTATCCCCTGGAACTTGAGATGGGCCACCATATAGTTGCTGGTAGTTGATCCCACGTTCTCTGTAGAAGAAACAATGCTGTTAATTGTTGAGCCCTTTCAGTGGGCCCACCCATATTTTAATTTTTAGAAGTATATGTGAGGCTCTGTTTATGTACATCATATGCAGACCATAAGAGGGATTTAGATTCTCCAGAATTTGACACCCTCTTCTGGAGTGTCTGAAGACAGCTACAGTGTACTTATATCTAAGAAATGCATGAATAAATAAATAAATAAATAAATAAATAAATAAATAAATATTTTTTAAAAAGGATAAGAAAGAAAGAAAGACCAGGCAGGCCTGCCATCCTTAGCACTGTCTGTCTGTCTGTCTGTCTATCTGATCCCCGGGAACTGGAGATGGGCCACCATATAGTTGCTGGTAGTTGATCCAAGGTTCTCTGGAAGAGGAGAAAATGCTCTTAATTGTTGAGCCCTATCAGTGGCACCACACTTCTTTAAATATTTAGAAGTATATGTGAGGCCTGTTTATGAACATCATATTCAGATTATAAGAGGATTTAGATTCTCCAGAATCTGACACCCTCTACTGGAGTGTCTGAAGACAGCTACAGTGTACTTATATATAATAAATACATAAATAAATAAATAAATAAATAAATAAATAAATAAATAAATAAACAAACATTTTTAAAAAGGATAAGAAAGAAAGTAAGACCAGGCAGGCCTGCCATCCTTATATCTGTCTGTCTGTCTGTCTGTCTGTCTGATCCCCTGGAACTGGAGATGGGCCACCATATAGTTGCTGGTAGTTGATCCAAGGTTCTCTGGAAGAGGAGACAATGCTGTTAATTGTTGAGCCCTTTCAGTGGCCCCACACTTCTTTAAATATTTAGAAGTATATATGAGGCTGTGTTTATGTACATCATATTCAGATTATAAGAGGGTTTAGATTCTCCAGAATCTGACACCCTCTACTGGAGTGTCTGAAGACAGCTACAGTGTACTTATAATAAATAAATAAATAAATAAATAAATAAATAAATAAATAAATAAATAAATAAACATTTTTTAAAAAGGATAAGAAAGAAAGTAAGACCAGGCAGGCCTCCCATCCTTATCTCTGTCTGTCTGTCTGTCTGTGTGTCTGTCTGAACCCCTGGAACTGGAGATGGGCTACCATATAGTTCCTGGTAGTTGATCCCGGGTTCTCTGGAAGAGGAGACAATGCTGTTAATTGTTGAGCCCTATCAGTGGCCCTACCCATCTTTAAATTTTTAGAAGTGTCTTGAGGCTGTGTTTATGTACATCATATGCAGACCAGAAGAGGGATTTAGATTCATCAGAACCTGTCACCCTCTTCTGGAGTGTCTGAAGACAGCTACAGTGTACTTATATCTAATAAATAAATAAATAAATAAATAAATAAATAAATAAATAAACATTATTTAAACCGGATAAGAAAGAAAGAAAGACCAGGAGGCCTGCCATCCTTATCTCTGTCTGTCTGTCTGTCTGTCTGTCTGTCGTTCTGATCCCCTGGAACTGGAGATGGGCCACCATATAGGTGCTGGTAGTTGATCCCAGGTTCTCTGGAAGAGGAGACAATGCTGTTAATTGTTGAGCCCTTTCAGCGGCCCCACTCATCGTTAAATTTTTACTAGTATATGTTAGGCTGTGTTTATGTACATCATATGCAGACTATAAGAGGGATTTAGATTCTCCCGAATCTGACACCCTCTTCTGGAGTGTCTGAAGACAGCTACAGTGTATTTATATCTAATAAATACATAAATAAATAATCATTTTTTAAAAAGGATAAGAAAGAAAGAAAGACCAGGCTGGCCTGCCATCCTTATCCTTGTCTGTGTGTCTGTCTGTCTGATCCCCTGGGAGTGGAGATGGGACACCATATAGTTGCAGGTAGTTGATCCCAGGTTCTCTGGAAGAGGAGACAATGCTGTTAATTGCTGAGCACTTTCAGTGCCCCCCCCCACCGTAAAATTTTAAGAAGTATATGTAAGGCTGTGTTTATGTACATCATATACAGACCATAAGAGGGATTTAGATTCTCCAGAAGATGACACCCTCTTCTAGAGTGTCTGAAGACAGCTATAGTGTACTTATATATAATAAATAAATAAATAAATAAATAAATAAATAAATAAATAAATAAATAAACATTTTTTTAAAAGTATAAGAAAGAAAGAAAGACCAGGCAGGCCTCCATCCTTATCTCTGTCAGTATGTCTGTCTGACTGTCTGATACCCTGGAACTGGAGATGAGCCACCATATAGTTGCTGGGAGTTTATCCAAGGTTCTCTGGAAGAGGAAGCAATGCTGTTAATTGTTGAGCCATTTTTGGGGCCCCAACCATCTTTAAATTTTTAGAAGAAAATGTGAGTCTGTGTTTATGTACATCATATGCAGACCATAAGAGGGATATAGATTCTCCAGAATCTGACACCCTCTTCTGGAGTGTCTGAAGACAGCTACAGTGTACTTATATCTAATAAATAAATAGATAAATAAATAAATAAATAAATAAACATTTTTTAAAAGGATAAGAAAGAAAGAAAGAACAGGCAGGCCTGCCATCCATATCTCTGTCTGTCTGTATGTCTGTCTATCTGATCCCCGGGAACTGGAGATGGGCCACCATATAGTTGCTGGTAGTTGATCCAAGGTTCTCTGGAAGAGGAGACAATGCTGTTAATTGTTGAGCCCTTTCAGTGGCCCCACACTTCTTTAAATATTTAGAAGTATATGTGAGGCCTTTTTATGTACATCATATTCAGATTATAAGAGGATTTAGATTCTCCAGAATCTGACACCCTCTACTGGAGTGTCTGAAGACAGCTACAGTGTACTTATATATAATAAATACATACATAAATAAATAAATAAATAAATAAATAAATAAATAAATAAATAAACATTTTTTAAAAAGGATAAAAAAGAAAGTAAGACCAGGCAGGCCTGCCATCCTTATCTCTGTCTGTCTGTCTGTATGTCTGTCTGTCTGTCTGATCCCCTGGAAGTGGAGATGGGCTACCATATAGTTGCTGGTAGTTGATCCCAGGTTCTCTGGAAGAGGAGACAATGCTGTTAATTGTTGAACCCTATCAGTGGCCCTACCCATCTTTAAATTTTTAGAAGTGTATGTGAGGCTGTGTTTATGTACATCATATGGAGACCAGAAGAGGGATTTAGATTCATCAGAATCTGACACCTTCCTCTGGAGTGTCTGAAGACAACTACAGTGTACTTATATCTAATAAATACATAAATAAATAAGTAAATAAAGAAATAAACATTATTTAAACCAGATAAGAAAGAAAGAAGACCAGGCAGGCCTGCCATCCTTATCTCTTCTGTCTGTCTGTCTGTCTGTCTGTCATTCTGATCCCCTGGAACTGGAGATGGGCCACCATATAGGTGCTGGTAGTTGATCACAGGTTCTCTGGAAGAGGACACAATGCTGTTAATTGTTGAGCGCTTTCAGTGGCCCCACCCATCGTTAAATTTTTAGTAGTATATATGAGGCTGTGTTTATGTACATCATATGCAGACCATAAGAGGGATTTAGATTCTCCAGAATCTGACACCCTCTTCTGGAGTGTCTGAAGACAGCTACAGTGTACTTATATCTAATAAATACATAAATAAATAAACATTTTTTAAAAAGGATAAGAAAGAAAGACCAGGCAGGACTGCCATCCTTATCCTTGTCTGTCTGTCTGTCTCTCTGATCCCCTGGGAGTGGAGATGGGCCACCATATAGTTGCAGGTAGTTGATCCCAGGTTCTCTGGAAGAGAAGACAATGCTGTTAATTGTTGAGCCCTTTCAGTGGCTCCACCTATCTTTAAATTTTTAGATGTATATGTGAGGCTGTGTTTATGTACATCATATGCAGACCATAAGAGGGATTTAGATTTTCGAGAATCTGACACCCTCCTCTGGAGTGTCTGAAGACAACTACAGTGTACTTATATCTAATAAATAAATAAATAAATAAATAAATAAACATTTTTTAAAAGGATAAGAAAGAAAGAAGGACCAGGCAGGCCTGCCCTCCTTATCTCTGTCTGTCTGTCTGTCTGTCTGATCCCCTGGAACTGGAGATGGGCCACCATATAGTTGCTGCTAGTTGATCCCAGGTTCTGGTAGAGGAGACAATGCTGTTAATTGTTGAGCCGTTTCAGTGGCCCCACACATCTTTAAATTTTTAGAAGTATATGTGAGGCTGTGTTTATGTACATCATATGCAGACAATAAGAGGGATTTAGATTTCCAGAATATGACACCCTCTTCTGAAGTGTCTGAAGACAGCTACAGTGTACTTATATCTAATAAATACATAAATAAATAAATAAATAAATAAATAAATAAATAAATAAACATTTTTAAAATGTATAAGAAATAAAGAAAAACCAGGCAGGCCTGCAATCCTTGTCTGTCTGTCTGTATGTATGTCTGTCTGATCCCCTGGAACTGGAGATGGGCCACAATATAGTTGCTGGTAGTTGATCCCAGGTACTCTGGAAGAGGAGACAATGCTGTTAATTGTTGAGCCTTTGCAGTGGCTCCACCTCTCTTTAAATTTTTAGATGTATATGTGAGGCTTTGTTTATGTACATCATATGCAGACCATAAGAGGGATTTATATTCTCCAGAATCTGACACCCTCTTCTGGAGTGTCTGAAGACAGCTACAGTGTACTTATATCTAATAAATATATAAATAAATAAACATTTTTTAAAAAGGATAAGAAAGAAAGACCAGGCAGGCCTGCCATCCTTATCCTTGTCTGTCTGTCTGTCTCTCTGATACCCTGGGAGTGGAGATGGGCCACCATATAGTTGCTGTTATTTGATCCCAGGTTCTCTGGAAGAGGAGACAATGCTGTTAATTGTTGAGCCCTTTCAGTGGCTCCACCTATCTTTAAATTTTAGATGTATATGTGAGGCTGTGTTTATGTACATCATATGCAGACCATAATAGGGATTTATATTCTCCAGAATCTGACACCCTCTTCTGGAGTGTCTGAAGACAACTACAGTGTACTTATATCTAATAAATAAATAAATAAATAAATAAATAAATAAATAAATAAATAAACAAACATTTTTAAAAGGATAAGAAAGAAAGAAAAACCAGGCAGGCCTGCCCTCCTTATCTCTGTCTGTCTGTCTGTCTGTCTGATCCCCTGGAACTGGAGATGGGCCACTATATAGTTGCTGGTAGTTGATCCCAGGTTCTCTGGAAGAAGAGACATTGCTGTTAATTGTTGATCCCTTTCAGTGGCCCCACCTATCTTTTAATTGTTAGTAGTATATGTTAGGCTGTGTTTATGTCCATCATATGCAGACCATAATAGGGATTTATATTCTCCAGAATCTGACACCCTCTTCTGGAGTGTCTGAAGACAACTACAGTGTACTTATATCTAATAAATACATAAATAAATAAATAAACATTATTTTAAAAGGATAAGAAAGAAAGAAAAACCAGGGAGGCCTGCCACCCTTGTCTGTCTGTCTCTTTGTCTGCCTGATCCCCTGGAACTGGAGATGGGCCACCATATAGTTGCTGGTATTTGATCCCAGGTTCTCTGTTAGAGGAGACAATGCTGTTAATTGTTGAGCCTTTTCAGTGGCCCCACACATCTTTAAATTTTTAGAAGTATATGTGAGGCTGTGTTTATGTACATCATATGCAGATCATAAGAGGGATTTAGATTCTCCAGAATCTGTCACCCTCTTGTGGAGTGTCTGAAGACAGCTACAGTGTACTTATATGTAATAAATACATAAATAAATAAATAAACATTTTTTAAAAAGGATAAGAAAGAAAGTAAAACCAGGCAGGCCTGCATTCCTTTTCTGTCTGTCTGTCTGTCTGTCTGATCCCCTAGAACTGGAGATGGGCCACCATATAGTTGCTGGTATTTGATCCCAGGTTCTCTGGTAGAGGAGACAATGCTGTTAATTTTTGAGCCGTTTCAGTGGCCCCACACATCATTAAATTTTTAGAAGTATATGTGAGGCTTTGTTTATGTACATCATATGCAGACCATAAGAGGGATTTAGATTCTCCAGAATATGAGACCCTCTTCTGAAGTGTCTGAAGACAGCTACAGTGTACTTATATCTAATAAATACATAAATAAATAAATAAATAAATAAATAAATAAATAAATAAATAAACATTTTTAAAATGTATAAGAAAGAAAGAAAAACCAGACAGGCCTGCAATCCTTGTCTGTCTGTCTGTATGTATGTCTGTCTGATCCCCTGGAACTGGAGATGGGCCACAATATAGTTGCTGGTAGTTGATCCCAGGTCCTTTTGAAAATGAGACAATGCTGTTAATTGTTGAGCCCTTTCAGTGGCCCCACCCATCTTTAAATTTTTAGAAGTATATGTGAGGCTGTGTTTATGAACATCATATGCAGACCATAAGAAAGATATAGATTCTCCAGAATCTGACACCCTCTTCTGGAGAGTCTGAAGACAGCTACAGTGTACTTATATCTAATAAATGCATAAATAAATAAATGAATAAATGAATAAATAAATAAATAAATAAATAAATAAATAAACATTTTTTAAAAAGGATAAGAAAGAAAGAAAAATCAGGCAGGCCTGCCATCCTTATCTCTGTCTGTCTGTCTGTCTGTCTTATCCCCTGGAACTTGAGATGGGCCACCATATAGTTGCTGGTATTTGATCCCACGTTCTCTGGAAGAAGAGACAATGCTGTTAATTGTTGAGCCCTTTCAGTGGGCCCACCCATCTTTAAATTTTTAGAAGTATATGTGAGGCTGTGTTTATGTACATCATATGCAGACCATAAGAGGGATTTAGATTCTCCAGAAGATGACACCCTCTTCTAGAGTGTCTGAAGACAGCTACAGTGTACTTATATCTAATAAATATATAAATAAATAAATAAACATTTTTTTTAAGTATAAGAAAGAAAGAAAGACCAGGCAGGCCTCCATCCTTATCTCTGTCAGTCATTCTGTCTGTCTGTCTGATCCCTTGGAACTGGAGATGGGCCACCATATAGTTGCTGTTATTTGATCCCAGGTTCTCTGGAAGAGGAGACAATGCTGTTAATTTTTGAGCCCTTTCAGTGGCTCCACCTATCTTTAAATTTTTAGAAGTATATGTTAGGCTGTGTTTATGTACATCATATGCAGACCATAAGAGGGATTTAGATTCTCCAGAATCTGACACCCTGTTCTGGAGTGTCTGAAGACAACTACAGTGTACTTATATCTAATAAATACATAAATAAATAAATAAATAAATAAATAAATAAATAAATAAACATTATTTTAAAAGGATAAGAAAGAAAGAAAAACCAGGCAGGCCTGCCCTCCTTATCTCTGTCTGTCTGTCTGTCTGTCTGATCCCCTGGAACTGGAGATGGGCCACCATATAGTTGCTGGTAGTTGATCCCAGGTTCTCTGGAAGAAGAGACAATGCTGTTAATTGTTGAGCCCTTTCAGTGACCCCACCCATCTTAAATTTTTAGAAGTGTATGTGAAGCTGTGTTTATGTCCATCATATGCAGACCATAAGAGGGATTTATATTCTCCAGAATCTGACACCCTCTTCTGGAGTGTCTGAAGACAGCTACAGTGTACTTATATCTAATAAATACATAAATAAATAAATAAACATTTTTTAAAAAGGATAAGAAAGAAAGAAAAACCAGGGAGGCCTGCCACCCTTGTCTGTCTGTCTCTTTGTCTGCCTGATCCCCTGGAACTGGAGATGGGCCACCATATAGTTGCTGGTAGTTGATCCCAGGTTCTCTGGTAGAGGAGACAATGCTGTTAATTGTTGAGCCCTCTCAGAGGCCCCACACATCTTTAAATTTTTAGAAGTATATGTGAGGCTGTGTTTATGTACATCATATGCAGACCATAAGAGGGATTTAGATTCTCCAGAATCTGACACCCTCTTCTGGAGTGTCTGAAGACAGCTACAGTGTACTTATATATAATAAATAAATAAATAAATAAATAAATAAATAAATAAATAAATAAATAAACATTTTTTAAAAAGGATAAGAAAGAAAATAAAACCAGGCAGGCCTGCAATCCTTGTCTGTCTGTCTGTCTGTCTGAACCCCTGGAACTGTAGATGGGCCACCATATAGTTGCTGATAGTTGATCCCACATTGTCTGGAAGAGGAGACAATGCTGTTAATTATTGAGCCGTTTCAGTGGCCCCACACATCTTTAACTTTTTAGAAGTATATGTGAGGCTGTGTTTATGTACATCATATGCAGACCATAAGAGGGATTTAGATTCTCCAGAATATGACACCCACTTCTGAAGTGTCTGAAGATAGCTACAGTGTACTTATATCTAATAAATACATATATAAATAAATAAACATTTTTAAAATGTATAAGAAAGAAAGAAAAACCAGGCAGGCCTGCAATCCTTGTCTGTCTGTCTGTATGTATGTCTGTCTTATCCCCTGGAACTTGAGATGGGCCACAATATAGTTGCTGGTAGTTGATCCCAGGTCCTCTGGAAGAGGAGACAATGCTGTTCATTGTTGAGCCCTTTCAGTGGCCCCACCCATCTTTAAATTTTTAGAAGTATATGTGAGGTTGTGTTTATGTACATCATATGCAGACAATAAGAGGGATATAGATTCTCCAAAATCTGACACCCTCTTCTGGAGAGTCTGAAGACAGCTACAGTGTACTTATATCTAATAAATAAATAAATAAATGAATGAATGAATAAATAAATAAATAAACATTTTTTAAAAAGGATAAGAAAGTATGAAAAATCAGGCAGGCCTGCCATCCTTATCTCTGTCTGTCTGTCTGTCTATCTTATCCCCTGGAACTTGAGATGGGCCACCATATAGTTGCTGGAAGTTGATCCCACGTTGTCTGGAAGAGGAGACAATGGTGTTCATTGTTGAGCCCTTTCAGTGGGCCCACCCATCTTTAAATTTTTAGAAGTATATGTGAGGCTGTGTTTATGTACATCATATGCAGACCATAAGAGGGATATAGATTCTCCAGAATCTGACACCCTCTTCTGGAGTGTCTGAAGACAGCTACAGTGTACTTATATCTAATAAATAAATAGATAAATAAATAAATAAACATTTTTTAAAAGGATAAGAAAGAAAGAAAGAACAGGCAGGCCTGCCATCCATATCTCTGTCTGTCTGTCTGTCTGTCTGTCTATCTGATCCCCGGGAACTGGAGATGGGCCACCATATAGTTGCTGGTAGTTGATCCAAGGTTCTCTGGAAGAGGAGACAATGCTGTTAATTGTTGAGCCCTTTCAGTGGCCCCACACTTCTTTAAATATTTAGAAGTATATGTGAGGCCTTTTTATGTACATCATATTCAGATTATAAGAGGATTTAGATTCTCCAGAATCTGACACCCTCTACTGGAGTGTCTGAAGACAGCTACAGTGTACTTATATATAATAAATAAATAAATAAATAAATAAATAAATAAATAAATAAACATTTTTTAAAAAGGATAAAAAAGAAAGTAAGACCAGGCAGGCCTGCCATCCTTATCTCTGTCTGTCTGTCTGTATGTCTGTCTGTCTGTCTGATCCCCTGGAAGTGGAGATGGGCTACCATATAGTTGCTGGTAGTTGATCCCAGGTTCTCTGGAAGAGGAGACAATGCTGTTAATTGTTGAACCCTATCAGTGGCCCTACCCATCTTTAAATTTTTAGAAGTGTATGTGAGGCTGTGTTTATGTACATCATATGGAGACCAGAAGAGGGATTTAGATTCATCAGAATCTGACACCTTCTTCTGGAGTGTCTGAAGACAACTACAGTGTACTTATATCTAATAAATACATAAATAAATAAGTAAATAAAGAAATAAACATTATTTAAACCAGATAAGAAAGAAAGAAGACCAGGCAGGCCTGCCATCCTTATCTCTTCTGTCTGTCTGTCTGTCTGTCTGTCATTCTGATCCCCTGGAACTGGAGATGGGCCACCATATAGGTGCTGGTAGTTGATCACAGGTTCTCTGGAAGAGGACACAATGCTGTTAATTGTTGAGCGCTTTCAGTGGCCCCACCCATCGTTAAATTTTTAGTAGTATATGTGAGGCTGTGTTTATGTACATCATATGCAGACCATAAGAGGGATTTAGATTCTCCAGAATCTGACACCCTCTTCTGGAGTGTCTGAAGACAGCTACAGTGTACTTATATCTAATAAATACATAAATAAATAAACATTTTTTAAAAAGGATAAGAAAGAAAAACCAGGCAGGACTGCCATCCTTATCCTTGTCTGTCTGTCTGTCTCTCTGATCCCCTGGGAGTGGAGATGGGCCACCATATAGTTGCTGTTATTTGATCCCAGGTTCTCTGGAAGAGGAGACAATGCTGTTAATTGTTGAGCCCTTTCAGTGGCTCCACCTATCTTTAAATTTTTAGATGTATATGTGAGGCTGTGTTTATGTACATCATATGCAGACCATAATAGGGATTTATATTCTCCAGAATCTGACACCCTCTTCTGGAGTGTCTGAAGACAACTACAGTGTACTTATATCTAATAAATAAATAAATAAATAAATAAATAAATAAATAAATAAATAAATAAATAAACATTTTTAAAAGGATAAGAAAGAAAGAAAAACCAGGCAGGCCTGCCCTCCTTATCTCTGTCTGTCTGTCTGTCTGTCTGATCCCCTGGAACTGGAGATGGGCCACTATATAGTTGCAGGTAGTTGATCCCAGGTTCTCTGGAAGAAGAGACAATGCTGTTAATTGTTGATCCCTTTTAGTGGCCCCACCCATCTTTAAATTGTTAGTAGTATATGTTAGGCTGTGTTTATGTCCATCATATGCAGACCATAATAGGGATTTATATTCTCCAGAATCTGACACCCTCTTCTGGAGTGTCTGAAGACAACTACAGTGTACTTATATCTAATAAATACATAAATAAATAAATAAACATTATTTTAAAAGGATAAGAAAGAAAGAAAAACCAGGCAGGCCTGCCACCCTTGTCTGTCTGTCTCTTTGTCTGCCTGATCCCCTGGAACTGGAGATGGGCCACCATATAGTTGCTGGTATTTGATCCCAGGTTCTCTGTTAGAGGAGACAATGCTGTTAATTGTTGAGCCTTTTCAGTGGCCCCACACATCTTTAAATTTTTAGAAGTATATGTGAGGCTGTGTTTATGTACATCATATGCAGACCATAAGAGGGATTTAGATTCTCCAGAATCTGTCACCCTCTTGTGGAGTGTCTGAAGACAGCTACAGTGTACTTATATGTAATAAATACATAAATAAATAAATAAACATTTTTTAAAAAGGATAAGAAAGAAAGTAAAACCAGGCAGGCCTGCAATCCTTTTCTGTCTGTCTGTCTGTCTGTCTGATCCCCTAGAACTGGAGATGGGCCACCATATAGTTGCTGGTATTTGATCCCAGGTTCTCTGGTAGAGGAGACAATGCTGTTAATTTTTGAGCCGTTTCAGTGGCCCCACACATCATTAAATTTTTAGAAGTATATGTGAGGCTTTGTTTATGTACATCATATGCAGACCATAAGAGGGATTTAGATTCTCCAGAATATGACACCCTCTTCTGAAGTGTCTGAAGACAGCTACAGTGTACTTATATCTAATAAATACATAAATAAATAAATAAATAAATAAATAAATAAACATTTTTAAAATGTATAAGAAAGAAAGAAAAACCAGACAGGCCTGCAATCCTTGTCTGTCTGTCTGTATGTATGTCTGTCTGATCCCCTGGAACTGGAGATGGGCCACAATATAGTTGCTGGTAGTTGATCCCAGGTCCTCTGTAAGAGGAGACAATGCTGTTAATTGTTGAGCCCTTTCAGTGGCCCCACCCATCTTTAAATTTTTAGAAGTATATGTGAGGCTGTGTTTATGTACATCATATGCAGACCATAAGAAAGATATAGATTCTCCAGAATCTGACACCCTCTTCTGGAGAGTCTGAAGACAGCTACAGTGTACTTATATCTAATAAATGCATAAATAAATAAATGAATAAATGAATAAATAAATAAATAAATAAATAAACATTTTTTAAAAAGGATAAGAAAGAAAGAAAAATCAGGCAGGCCTGCCATCCTTATCTCTGTCTGTCTGTCTGTCTGTCTTATCCCCTGGAACTTGAGATGGGCCACCATATAGTTGCTGGTATTTGATCCCACGTTCTCTGGAAGAAGAGACAATGCTGTTAATTGTTGAGCCCTTTCAGTGGGCCCACCCATCTTTAAATTTTTAGAAGTATATGTGAGGCTGTGTTTATGTACATCATATGCAGACCATAAGAGGGATTTAGATTCTCCAGAAGATGACACCCTCTTCTAGAGTGTCTGAAGACAGCTACAGTGTACTTATATCTAATAAATATATAAATAAATAAATAAACATTTTTTTTAAGTATAAGAAAGAAAGAAAGACCAGGCAGGCCTCCATCCTTATCTCTGTCAGTCATTCTGTCTGTCTGTCTGATCCCTTGGAACTGGAGATGGGCCACCATATAGTTGCTGTTATTTGATCCCAGGTTCTCTGGAAGAGGAGACAATGCTGTTAATTTTTGAGCCCTTTCAGTGGCTCCACCTATCTTTAAATTTTTAGAAGTATATGTTAGGCTGTGTTTATGTACATCATATGCAGACCATAAGAGGGATTTAGATTCTCCAGAATCTGACACCCTGTTCTGGAGTGTCTGAAGACAACTACAGTGTACTTATATCTAATAAATAAATAAATAAATAAATAAATAAATAAATAAATAAATAAATAAACATTATTTTAAAAGGATAAGAAAGAAAGAAAAACCAGGCAGGCCTGCCCTCCTTATATCTGTCTGTCTGTCTGTCTGTCTGATCCCCTGGAACTGGAGATGGGCCACCATATAGTTGCTGGTAGTTGATCCCAGGTTCTCTGGAAGAAGAGACAATGCTGTTAATTGTTGAGCCCTTTCAGTGACCCCACCCATCTTAAATTTTTAGAAGTGTATGTGAATCTGTGTTTATGTCCATCATATGCAGACCATAAGAGGGATTTATATTCTCCAGAATCTGACATCCTCTTCTGGAGTGTCTGAAGACAGCTACAGTGTACTTATATCTAATAAATACATAAATAAATAAATAAACATTTTTTAAAAAGGATAAGAAAGAAAGAAAAACCAGGGAGGCCTGCCACCCTTGTCTGTCTGTCTCTTTGTCTGCCTGATCCCCTGGAACTGGAGATGGGCCACCATATAGTTGCTGGTAGTTGATCCCAGGTTCTCTGGTAGAGGAGACAATGCTGTTAATTGTTGAGCCCTCTCAGAGGCCCCACACATCTTTAAATTTTTAGAAGTATATGTGAGGCTGTGTTTATGTACATCATATGCAGACCATAAGAGGGATTTAGATTCTCCAGAATCTGACACCCTCTTCTGGAGTGTCTGAAGACAGCTACAGTGTACTTATATATAATAAATACATAAATAAATAAATAAATAAATAAATAAATAAATAAATAAATAAACATTTTTTAAAAAGGATAAGAAAGAAAATAAAACCAGGCAGGCCTGCAATCCTTGTCTGTCTGTCTGTCTGTCTGAACCCCTGGAACTGTAGATGGGCCACCATATAGTTGCTGATAGTTGATCCCACATTGTCTGGAAGAGGAGACAATGCTGTTAATTATTGAGCCGTTTCAGTGGCCCCACACATCTTTAACTTTTTAGAAGTATATGTGAGGCTGTGTTTATGTACATCATATGCAGACCATAAGAGGGATTTAGATTCTCCAGAATATGACACCCACTTCTGAAGTGTCTGAAGATAGCTACAGTGTACTTATATCTAATAAATACATATATAAATAAATAAACATTTTTAAAATGTATAAGAAAGAAAGAAAAACCAGGCAGGCCTGGAATTCTTGTCTGTCTGTCTGTATGTATGTCTGTCTTATCCCCTGGAACTTGAGATGGGCCACAATATAGTTGCTGGTAGTTGATCCCAGGTTCTCTGGAAGAGGAGACAATGCTGTTCATTGTTGAGCCCTTTCAGTGGCCCCACCCATCTTTAAATTTTTAGAAGTATATGTGAGGTTGTGTTTATGTACATCATATGCAGACAATAAGAGGGATATAGATTCTCCAGAATCTGACACCCTCTTCTGGAGAGTCTGAAGACAGCTACAGTGTACTTATATCTAATAAATAAATAAATAAATGAATGAATGAATAAATAAATAAATAAACATTTTTTAAAAAGGATAAGAAAGTATGAAAAATCAGGCAGGCCTGCCATCCTTATCTCTGTCTGTCTGTCTGTCTATCTTATCCCCTGGAACTTGAGATGGGCCACCATATAGTTGCTGGAAGTTGATCCCACGTTGTCTGGAAGAGGAGACAATGGTGTTCATTGTTGAGCCCTTTCAGTGGGCCCACCCATCTTTAAATTTTTAGAAGTATATGTGAGGCTGTGTTTATGTACATCATATGCAGACCATAAGAGGGATATAGATTCTCCAGAATCTGACACCCTCTTCTGGAGTGTCTGAAGATAGCTACAGTGTACTTATATCTAATAAATACATATATAAATAAATAAATAAATAAACAAACATTTTTTAAAAAGGATAAGAAAGAAAGAAAGACCAGGCAGGACTGCCATCCTTATCTCTGTCTGTCTGTCTGTCTGTCTGATCCTCTGGAACTGGAGATGGGCCACCATATAGTTGCTGGTAGTTGATCCCAGGTACTCTGGAAGATGAGACAATGCTGTTAATTGTTGAGCTTTTAGAGTGGCCCCACCCTTCTTTAAATTTTTAGAAGTATATGTGAGGCTGTGTTTATGTACATCATATGCAGACCATAAGAGGGATTTAGATTCTCCAGAATCCGACACCCTCTTCTGGAGTGTCTGAACAGCTACAGTGTACTTATATCTAATAAATACATAAATAAATAAATAAATAAATAAATAAATAAATAAATAAATAAACATTTTTTAAATAGGATAAGACAGAAAGAAAGACCAGGCAGGCCTGCCATCCATATCTCTGTCTGTCTGTCTGTCTGTCAATTTGATACCTGGGAACTGGAGATGGGCCATGAATAGTTGCTGGTAGTTGATCCCAGGTTCTCTGGAAGAGGAGACAATGCTGTTAATTGTTGAGCCCTTTCAGTGGCCCCACACTTCTTTAAATATTTAGAAGTATATGTGAGGCTGTGTTTATGTACATCATATGCAGACCATAAGAGGGATTTAGATTCTCCAGAATCTGACACCCTCTTCTGGAGTGTCTGAAGACAGCTAGAGTGTACTTATATCTAATAAATAAATTGATAAATAAATAAATAAATAAACATTTTTTAAAAAGGATAAGAAAGAAAGAAAGACCAGGCAGGCCTGCCATCCATATCTCTGTCTGTCTGTCTGTCTGTGTATCTGATCCCCGGGAACTGGAGATGGGCCACCATATAGTTGCTGGTAGTTGATCCAAGGTTCTCTGGAAGAGGAGACAATGCTGTTAATTGTTGAGCCCTTTCAGTGGCCCCACACTTCTTTAAATATTTAGAAGTATATGTGAGGCTGTGTTTATGTACATCATATTCAGATTATAAGAGGATTTAGATTCTCCAGATTCTGACACCCTCTACTGGAGTGTCTGAAGACAGCTACAGTGTACTTATATATAATAAATTCATAAATAAATAAATATATGAATAAATATATAAATAAATAAACAAACATTTTTTAAAAAGGATAAGAAAGAAAGTAAGACCAGGCAGGCCTGCCATCCTTATCTCTGTCTGTCTGTCTGTCTGTCTGATCCCCTGGAACTGGAGATGGGTCACCATATAGTTGCTGGTAGTTGATCCAAGGTTCTCTGGAAGAGGAGACAATGCTGTTAATTGTTGAGCGCTTTCAGTGGCCCCACACTTCTTTAAATATTTAGAAATATATGTGAGGCTGTGTTTATGTACATCATATTCAGATTATAAGAGGATTTAGATTCTCCAGAATCTGACACCCTCTACTGGAGTGTCTGAAGACAGCTACAGTGTACTTATATATAATAAATACATAAATAAATAAATAAATAAATAAACATTTTTTAAAAAGGATAAGAAAGAAAGTAAGACCAGGCAGGCCTGCCATCCTTATCTCTGTCTGTCTGTCTGTCTGTCTGTCTCATCACCTGGAACTGGAGATGGGCTACCATATAGTTGCTGGTAGTTGATACCAGGTTCTCTGGAAGATGAGACAATGCTGTTAATTGTTGACCCCTGTTTGTGGCCCTACCCATCTTTAAATTTTTAGAAGTGTATGTTAGGCTTGTTTATGTACATCATATGCAGACCAGAAGAGGGTTTTAGATTCATCAGTATCTGACACCCTCTTCTGGAGTGTCTGAAGACAGCTACAGTGTACTTATATCTAATAAATACATAAATAAATATAAATAAATAAATAAATAAATAAATAAACATTATTTAAACCAGATAAGAAAGAAAGAAAGACCAGGCAGGCCTGCCATCCTTATCTCTGTCTGTCTGTCTGTCTGTCTGTCTGTCGTTCTGATCCTCTCGAACTGGAGATGGGCCACCATATAGGTGCTGGTAGTTGATCCCAGGTTCTCTGGAAGAGGAGACAATGCTGTTAATTGTTGAGACCTTTCAGTGGCCCCACCCATCGTTAAATTTTTAGTAGTATATGTGACGCTGTGTTTATGTACATCATATGCAGACCATAAGAGGGATTTAGATTCTCCAGAATCTGACACCCTCTTCTAGAGTGTCTGAAGACAGCTACAGTGTACTTATATCTAATAAATACATAAATAAAGAAATAAATAAATAAATATTTTTTAAAAAGTATAAGAAAGAAAGAAAAGCCAGGGAGGCCTGCCACTCTTGTCTGTCTGTCTCTTTGTCTGCCTGATCCCCTGAAACTGGAGATGGGCCACCATATAGTTGCTGGTAGTTGATCCCAGTTTCTCAGGTAGAGGAGACAATGCTGTTAATTGTAGAGACCTCTCAGTGGCCCCCCCCCACCTTTAAATTTTTAGAAGTAAATGTGATGCTGTGTTTATGTACATCATATGCAGACAATAAGAGGGATTTAGATTCTCAAGTATCTGACACCCTCTTCTGGAGTGTCTGAAGACAGCTACAGTGTACTTATATCTAATAAATACATAAATAAATATGTAAATAAACATTTTTTTAAAAAGGATAAGAAAGAAAGAAAGACCAGGCCGGCCTGCCATCCTTATCACTGTCTGTATGTCTGTCTGTCTGATCCCCTGGAATTGGTAATGGGCCACCATATAGTTGCTGGTAGTTGATCCCAGGTACTCTGGAAGAGGAGACAATGCTATTAATTGTTGAGCTTTTAGAGTGGCCCCACCCTTCTTTAAATTTTTAGGAGTATATGTGAGGCTGTGTTTATGTACATCATATGCAGACCATAAGAGGGATTTAGATTATCCAGAATCTGACACCCTCTTCTGGAGTGTCTGAACAGCTACAGTGTACTTATATCTAATAAATAAATAAATAAATAAATAAATAAATAAATAAATAAATAATAAACATTTTTTAAAAAAGATAAGACAGAAAGAAAGACCAGGCAGGCCTGCCATCCATATCTCTGTCTGTCTGTCTGTCTGTCTGTCAGTCTGATACCTGGGAACTGGAGATGGGCCACGAATAGTTGCTGGTAGTTGATCCCAGGTTCTCTGGATGAGGAGACAATGCTGTTAATTGTTGAGCCCTTTCAGTGGCGCAACCCATCTTTAAATATTTAGAAGTATATGTGAGGCTGTGTTTTTGTACATCATATGCAGACCATAAGAGGGATTTAGATTCTCCAGAATCTGACACCCTCTTCTGGAGTGTCTGAAGACAGCTACAGTGTACTTATATCTAATAAATAAATAGATAATAAATAAATAAATAAATAAATAAATAAACATTTTTTAAAAAGGATAAGAAAGAAAGTAAGACTAGGCAGGCCTGCCATCCTTATCTCTGTCTGTCTTTCTGTCTGTCTGTCTGATCCCCTGGAACTGGAGATGGGCCACCATATAGTTGCTGGTAATTGATCCAAGGATCTCTGGAAGAAGAGACAATGCTGTTAATTGTTGAGCCCTATCAGTGGCCCCACACTTATTTAAATATTTAGAAGTATATGTGAGGCTGTGTTTATGTACATCATATTCAGATTATAAGAGGATTTAGATTCTCCAGTATCTGAAACCCTCTACTGGAGTGTCTGAAGACAGCTACAGTGTACTTATATATAATAAATACATAAAAAATAAATAAATAAACAGTTTTTAAAAAGGATAAGAAAGAAAGTAAGACCAGGCAGGCCTGCCATCCTTATCTCTGTCTGTCTGTCTGTCTGATCCCCTGGAACTGGAGATGGGCTACCATATAGCTGCTGGTAGTTGATCCCAGGTTCTCTGGAAGAGGAGACAATGCTGTTAATTGCTGAGCCCTTTCAGTGGCCCCCCCCCACCTTTAAATTTTAAGAACTAAATGTGAGGCTGTGTTTATGTACATCATATGCAGACCATAAGAGGGATTTACATTCTCCAGAATCTGACACCTTCTTCTGGAGTGTCTGAAGACGGCTAGAGTGTACTTATATCTAATAAACATATAAATAAATAAATAAACATTTTTTAAAAAGGATAAGAAAGAAAGAAAGACCAGGCAGGCCTGCCATCCTTATCTCTGTCAGTCTGTCTGTCTGTCAGTCTGTCTGATCTCTTGGAACTGGAGATGGGCCACGATATAGTTGCTGTTAGTTGATCCCAGGTTCTCTGGAAGAGGAGACAATGCTGTTAATTTGTGAGCCTTTTAAGTGGCTCCACCTATCTTTAAATTTTTAGAAGTATATGTTAGGCTGTGTTTATGTACATCATATGCAGACCATAAGAGGAATTTAGATTCTCCAGAATCTGACACCCTCTTCTGGAGTGTCTGAAGACAGCTACAGTGTACTTATATCTAATAAATACATAGATAAATAAATAAATAAATAAATAAATAAATAAACATTTTTTAAAAGGATAAGAAAGAAATAAAGAGCAGGTAGGCCTGCCAACCTTATCATTGTCTGTCTGTCTGTCTGTCTGATCCCCTGGAACTGGAGATGGGCCACCATATAGTTGCTGGTAGTTGATCCCAGGTACTCTGGAAGAGGAGACAATGCTGTTAATTGTTGAGCTTTTAGAGTGGCCCCACCCTTCTTTAAATTTTTAGAAGTATATGTGAGGCTGTGTTTACGTACATCATATGCAGACCATAAGAGGGATTTAGATTCTCCAGAATCTGACACCATCTTCTGGAGTGTCTGAACAGTTACAGTGTACTTATATCTAAAAAATATATAATAAATAAATAAATAAATAAATAAATAAATAAATAAATAAATAAACATTTTTTAAAAAGGAAAAGACAGAAAGAAAGACCAGGCAGGCCTGCCATCCATATCTCTGTCTGTCTGTCTGTCTGTCAATCTGATACCTGGGAACTGGAGATGGGCCACGAATAGTTGCTGGTAGTTGATCCCAAGTTCTCTGGAGGAGGAAACAATGCTGTTAATTGTTGAGCCCTTTCAGTGGCGCCACCCATCTTTAAATATTTAGAAGTATATGTTAGGCTGTGTTTATGTACATCATATGCAGACCATAAGAGGGATTTAGATTCTCCAGAATCTGACACCCTCTTCTGGAGTGTCTGAAGACAGCTACAGTGTACTTATATCTAATAAATACATAGATAAATAAATAAATAAATAAATAAACATTTTTTAAAAAGGATAAGAAAGAAAGAAAGAACAGTCAGGCCTGCCATCCATTTCTCTGTCTGTCTGTCTGTCTGTCTGTCGATCTGATCCCCGGGAACTGGAGATGGGCCACCATATAGTTGCTGGTAGTTGATCCAAGGTTCTCTGGATGAGGAGACAATGCTGTTAATTGTTGACCCCTATTTGTGGCCCTACCCATCTTTAAATTTTTAGAAGTGTATGTGAGGCTGTGTTTATGTACATGATATGCAGACCAGAAGAGGGATTTAGGTTCATCAGTATCTGACACCCTCTTCTGGAGTGTCTGAAGACAGCTACAGTGTACTTATATCTAATAAATACATAAATAAATAAATAAATAAATAAATAAACATTATTTAAACCGGATAAGAAAGAAAGAAAGACCAGGCAAGCCTGCCATCCTTATCTCTGTCTGTCTGTCTGTCTGTCTGTCTGTCGTTCTGATCCCCTGGATCTGGAGATGGGCCACCATATAGGTGCTGGTAGTTGATCCCAGGTTCTCTGGTAGAGGAGACAATGCTGTTAATTGCTGAGCCCTTTCAATGGTCCCCCCACCTTTAAATTTTAAGAAGTAAATGTGAGGCTGTGTTTATGTACATCATATGCAGAACATAAGAGGGATTTAGATTCTCCAGAATCTGACACCCTCTTCTGGAGTGTCTGAAGACAACTACAGTGTACTTATATCTAATTAATAAATAAATAAATAAATACATAAATAAATAAATAAATAAATAAACATTATTTTAAAAGGATAAGAAAGAAAGAAAGACCAGGCAGGCCTGCCCTCCTTATCTCTGTCTGTCTGTCTGTCTGATCCCCTGGAACTGGAGATGGGCCACCATATAGTTGCTGGTAGTTGATCCCAGGTTGTCTGGAAGAAGAGACAATGCTGTTAATTGTTGAGCCCTTTCAGTGGCCCCACCCATCTTTAAATTTTTAGAAGTGTATGTGAATCTGTGTTTATGTCCATCATATGCAGACCATAAGAGGGATTTATATTCTCCAGAATCTGAAACCCTATTCTGGAGTGTCTGAAGACAGCTACAGAGTACTTATATCTAATAAATACATAAATAAATAAACATTTTTTAAAAAGGATAAGAAAGAAAGAAAAACCAGAGAGGCCTGCCACCCTTGTCTGTCTGTCTCTTTGTCTGCCTGACCCCTGGAACTGGAGATGGGCCACCATATAGTTGCTGGTAGTTGATCCCAGGTTCTCTGGTAGAGGAGACAATGCTGTTAATTGTTGAGCCCTTTCAGTGGCCCCACACATCTTAAATTTTTAGAAGTATATGTGAGGCTGTGTTTATGTACATCATATGCAGACCTTAAGAGGGATTTAGATTCTCCAGAATCTGACACAATCTTCTGGAGTGTCTGAAGACAGCTACAGTGTACTTATATATAATAAATAAATAAAGAAATAAATAAATAAACATTTTTTAAAAAGGATAAGAAAGAAAGTAAAACCAGGCAGGCCTGCAATCCTTGTCTGTCTGTCTGTCTGTCTGTCTGATCCCCTGGAACTGGAGATGGGCCACCATATAGTTGCTGGTAGTTGATCAGAGGTTCTCTGGAAGAGGAGACAATGCTGTTAATTTTTGAGCCTTTTCAGTGGCCCCACACATCTTTAAATTTTCTGAAGTATATGTGAGGCTGTGTTTATGTACATCATATGCAGTCCATAAGAGGGATTTAGATTCTCCAGAATATGACACCCTCTTCTGAAGTACCTGAAGACAGCTACAGTGTACTTATATCTAATAAATACATATATAAATAAATAAACATTTTTTAAAATGTATAAGAAAGAAAAAAAAACCATGCAGGACTGCAATCCTTGTCTGTCTGTCTGTATGTATCTCTGTCTGATCCCCTGGAACTGGAGATGGGCCACCATATAGTTGCTGGTAGTTGATCCCAGGTTCTCTGGAAGAGGAGACAATGCTGTTAATTGTTGAGCCCTTTCAGTGGCCCCACACATCTTTAAATTTTTAGAAGTATATGTGAGGCTGTGTTCATGTACATCATATGAAGACCATAAGAGGGATATAGATTCTCCAGAATCTGACACCGTCTTCTGGAGAGTCTGAAGACAGCTACAGTGTACTTATATCTAATAAATACATAAATAAATAAATAAATAAATAAATAAATAAATAAATAAATAAATAAATAAATAAACATTTTTTTTAAAAAAAATAAGAAAGAAAGAAAAATCAGGCAGGCCTGCCATCCTTATCTCTGTCTGTCTGTCTGTCTGTCTCTCTTATCCCCTGGAACTTGAGATGGGCCACTATATAGTTGCTGGTAGTTGATCCCACGTTCTCTGGAAGAAGAGACAATGCTGTGAATTGTTGAGCCCTTTCAGTGGGCCCACCCATCTTTTAATTTTTAGAAGTATATGTGAGGCTGTGTTTATGTACATCATATGCAGACCATAAGAGGGATTTAGATTCTCCAGAAGATGACACCCTCTTCTAGAGTGTCTGAAGACAGCTACAGTGTACTTATATCTAATAAATACATAAATAAATAAATAAATAAATAAATAAATAAATAAATAAATATTTTTTTTAACGTATAAGAAAGAAAGAAAGAACAGGCAGGCCTCCATCCTTATCTCTATCAGTCTGTCTGTCTGTCTGTCTGAACCCTTGGAACTGGAAATGGGCCACCATATAGTTGCTGTTAGTTGATCCCAGGTTCTCTGGAAGAGGAGACAATGCCTTTAATTGTTGAGTCCTTTCAGTGGCTCCACCTATCTTTAAATTTTTAGAAGTATATGTTAGGCTGTGTTTATGTACATCATATGCAGACCATAAGAGGGATTTAGATTCTCCAGAATTTGACACCCTCTTCTGGAATGTCTGAAGACAACTACAGTGTACTTATATCTAATAAATACATAAATAAATAAATAAATAAATAAATAAATAAATAAATAAATAAATATTTTTTTAAAAGGATAAGAAAGAAAGAAAAACCAGGGAGGCCTGCCACCATTTTCTGTCTGTCTCTTTGTCTGCCTGATCCCCTGGAACTGGAGATGGACCACCATATAGTTGCTGGTAGTTGATCCCAGGTTCTCTGGTAGAGGAGACAATGCTGTTAATTGTTGAGCCCTCTCAGTGGCCCCACACATCTTTAAAATTTTAGAAGTATATGTCAGGCTGTGTTTATGTACATCATATGCAGACCATAAGAGGGATTTAGATTCTCCAGAATCTGACACCCTCTTCTGGAGTGTCTGAAGACAGCTACAGTGTACTTATATCTAATAAATAAATAAATAAATAAATAAATAAATAAATAAATAAATAAATAAATAAATAAATAAATATTTTTTAAAAAATGATAAGAAAAAAAGAAAGACCAGGCAGGCCTGCCATCCTTATCTCTGTCTGTCTGTCTGTCTGTCTGTCTGTCTGTCTGATCTTCTGGAACTATCGATGGGCCACAATAGTGTCTGATAGTTGATCACAGGTTCTCTGGAAGAGGAGACAATGCTGTTAATTGTTGACCCTTATTTGTGGCCCCACCCATCTTTAAATTTTTAGAAGTATATGTGAGGCTGTGTTTATGTACATCATATGCAGACCATAAGAGGGATTTAGATTCTCCAGAATCTGACACACTCTAATGGAGTGTCTGAAGACAGCTACAGTGTACCTATATCTAATAAATACATAAATAAATAAATAAACATTTCTTAAAAAGAATAAGAAAGAAAGAAAGACCAGGCAGGCCTCCATCCTTATCTCTATCTGTGTGTATGTCTGTCTCTCTGTCTGATCCCCTGGAACTGGAGATGGGCCACCATATAGTTGCTGGTAGTTCATCCCAGGTTCTCTGGAAGAGGAGACAATGCTGTTAATTATTGAGCCCTTTCAGTGGCCCCACACATCTTTAAATTTTTAGAAATGTATGTGAGGCTGTGTTTATGTACATCATATGGAGACCATAAGCGGGATTTAGATTCTCCAGAATCTGACACCCTCTTCTGGAGTGTCTGAAGACAGCTACAGTGTACTTATATATAATAAATACATAAATAAATAAATAAACATTTTTTAAAAAGGATAAGAAAGAAAGAAAAACCAGGCAGGCCTGCCATCCTTGACTGTTTGTCTGTCTGTCTGTCTGATCCCCTGGAACTGGAAATGGGCCACCATATAGTGGCTGGTAGTTGATCCCAGGTTCTCTGGAAGAGGAGACAATGCTGTTAATTGTTGAGCCCGTTCAGTGGCCCCACACATCTTTAAATTTTTAGAAGTATATGTGAGGCTGTGTTTATGTACATCATATGAGGCCCATAAGAGGGATTTAGATTCTCCAGAATCTGACACTCTCTTCTGGAGTGTCTGAAGACAGCTACAGTGTACTTATATCTAATAAATAAATAAATAAATAAATAAATAAACATTTTTAAAATGGATAAGAAAGAAAGAAAAACCACCAGGCCTGCCATACTTGTCTTTCTGTCTTGCCTAGCCCCTTGCCTAGCCTAGCCTAGCCTCTTGCCTAGCCTAGCCTAGCCCCTTGCCTAGCCTAGCCCTGCCTTGCCTAGCCCTGCCTATCCCTGTCTTTAACCAGGCTGGCCTCAAACTCAGAAACTGACTGCCTCTGCCTCCAGAGTGCTCTCATTAAGAGCTCGAGCCACCGCTGACTGTTGGGTTTTCTAAGTCTTACATAGGTATGGTCTGTTTCTCAGCTGTGAAACCCTAATTAACACATGTAGTCTGTCCTAGGTCAGCCATAGCTACAGACTGAGGCCTTTTCTAAAACAAAACAAAAGAAAACAAAAAATAGAAATAATAAAATAAATAAATTAAGCAACCACATGATATCTTTTCTTTCTTTCAATGATACTCAGAGCTTGAAGCAGTTCACCCATGAGACCTCAGCTCCGGACATTGAGGCACTTTCCCTAACAAGTATTATGGCTGAACCTGAGGGGTTCTACTGCTGATTTGTGTCCCCCTCTTTAAAAAAATAGTTGTTTTCAAAGGCTGCAGGTTCTTAGCCCTGTTCCTTGTTACAGTTGAGTCACAGCCCTGAAAGTTCAGTGGTAGTTAAAGGCACTGAGAAGGGCTTCCTATAGACATCGAAGACCAAGACTTTGTTATTAAAAAAGTTAATCTGGATTCCCCCACCCCCTGGCATCCTTAGAATTCCTAGAAAGGAAGGCAGGGACCTGGACAGAAGGGTGCAAGGCTACTGGTGTTTGTAAGTGGTAACAGAAAGCTTTCTCTTGTTGGTACCCTACCCCAAGTTACATTGTCACTTCTTTTTCCTAGTTGTTGTTTTGTCGGTTTGTATTCTCAACATAGACCCTTTTCCTTCCTAACCTTGGCTGTCCTGAACCTTACTGTCCTTGAACTCAGTGATTTGCCTGTCTTGCTGGGATGAAACTGTGAGCTACCATCCAGAAGGAAGCACCCTGCTGAGGTTAGATTGGGGTCTCTTCCATTTTCCTCTATGAACATGCATATGGCAGGCCTGTTCTTTCTTTTTTACTTTTCCTTTTCTTTTTAAAGATTTATTTATTTATTATATTTAAGTATGCTGTAGCTATGTTCAGACACTCCAGAAGAGTGTGTCAGATGCTGAAGAATCTAAATCATTCTTATTGTCTGCATATGATGTATATAAACACAGCCTCACATATACTCAAAAAAAAAAAAAAAAGAATGAAAGATGTGGCTACAGAGAGGGCTCAACAATTAAGAGCATTGTCTCCTCTTCCAGAGAACCTGGGCTCAATTACCAGTATATATATATGGTGGCCCATCTCCAGTTCCAGGGGATCTAATACTCTGTTCTGGAGTCTGTGGGCACAGCATACACATGCAAAAATTCTTACACTAAAAATAAAATTGATCATTGAGAGAGAGGAGAAAGAGGGGGTGAGAGAGAGGGGAAGTAATCATAACTCCTGACGAGTTTGAAGACCTGAGCTTCATCACTCACACAAATAAATAAATGCAAAATATTTTTTATAAATAAACTCTGCCATTGCCCTTTAAAATTTCCTAGAAAACAAGTTTTATGAGCAACAGTTATATTTACTATATCTAAAGGACAGTCATGAGCATATTCTCTAAATAGAAAAAGGCCTGTTAGTCTTAGAAATGGAAAAGACAAACCAAGGAAGGTTTACAATTACATAATGAGGAAGCTCAGCCCAGCACTCAGGTTGGAAGTAAGACTCGAGAATAGGATACACCTGAAGACAGACAGCCATTGCTTTTTGTTTCGGAGGCTGAAAGGATACACCTGAAGACAGCCAATGCTGTGTGTGCTTGATGGTGATCTGGTAATTTTTTTTTTTAATTTTTAAAAACTTTAACACTTTTTATAAAACTTTTATAAAAACTTTTTATTCTCCTTGGTTTCTTTCTTTCTTTCTTTCTTTCTTTCTTTCTTTCTTTCTTTCTTTCTTTCTTTCTTTCTTTCTTTCTTTCTTTCTTTCTTCAGGTTTTCTCACCATATTGCAGGTACTACAAGTTTGATTTTCTTATTTTTTGACTGTTTCAGGGTTTCTCACCATATTGCAGGTCCTACTGTGTGATTTTATCATTTTTCGACTTTTTCAGGGTTTCTCATCATATTCCAATTCCTAGAGTGTGATTTTCTCATTTTTCGACTTTTTCAGGGATTCTCACCATATTGCAGGTCCTAAAAGTGTGAATTTCTTATTTTTCGACTTTTGCAGGGTTTCTCACCATGTTCCAGCTACTACAGTGTATTTTTCTCATTTTTTAAAATTTTCACGGTCTCTCATCTTATTCAAAGTCGAACAGTGTGATTTTCTCATTTTTCGACTTTTTCAGGGTTTCTCACCATATTGCAGGTACTACAAGTTTGATTTTCTTATTTTTCAAATGTTTCAGGGTTTCTCACCATATTCCAGGTCCTACTGTGTGATTTTCTCACGTTAAGACTTTTTCAGTGTTTCTCACCATATTCTAGGTACTACAGTGTGATTTTCTAATTTTTTGACTTTTTCAGGTTTTCTCATCCTATTCCAAGTCCTAGAGTGTGATTTTCTCTTTTTCGGACTTTTTCAGGGTTTCTCAAAAAATATTCCAGGTCCTACAGTGTAATTTTCTCATTTTTTTGACTTTTTAGGAGTTTATCACCATATTCCAGGTCCTAATGTGTGATTTTCTCATTTTTAGACATTTTCAGTGTTTCTGATCATATTCCAGGTCCTACAGTATGATTGTTCTCATGTTAAGACTTTTTCAGTGTTTCTCACCATATTCCAGGTCCTACTGCATATTTTGCTCATTTTTTACTTTTTCAGGGTTTCTCACCATATTCCAAGTCCTATATGGTGATTTTCTCATTTTTTGACTTTTTCAGGGTTTCTCATCTTACTCCAAGTCCTACAGTGTGATTTTCTCATTTTTTGACTTTTATGGGTTTCTCACCATATTGCGGGTCCTACAAGTGTGAATTTCTTATTGTTGGACTTTTTCAGGGTTTCTCACCATATTCCAGCTCCTACAGTGTATTTTTGTCATTTTTTGTCTTTTTCACGGTTTCTCATCTTATTCCAAGTCCTACAGTGTGATTTTCTCATTTTTCAACTTTTTCAGGGTTTCTCACCATATTGCAGGTCCTACTGTGTGATTTTCTCATTTTTTGACTTTTTCAGGGTTTCTCACCATATTCCAGGTCCTACTGCATGATTTTCTCATTTTTCGACTTTTTCAGGGTTTCTCACCATATTCCAAGTCGTACAGTGTGATTTTCTTATTTTTTGACTTTTTCAGGGTTTCTCATCATATTCCAAGTCCTACAGTGTGATTTTCTCATTTTTTGACTTTTTCAGGGTTTCTCATATTATTCCATGTCCTAGAGTGTTATTTTTCTAATTTGTCGACTCTTTCAGAGTTTCTCCACTTATTCCATGTATTACAGTGTGATTTTTCTCAGTTTTGGACTTTTTCAGGGTTTCTCACCTTATTCCAGGACCTACAGTTAGATTTTCTCATTTTTTGACTTTTTCAGGGTTTCTCACCATATTCCAGGTCCTACAGTGTGATTTTCTCATTTTTTTTACTTTTTCAGGGTTTCTCATCATATTCCAAGTCCTAGAGTGTGTTTTTCTCTTTTTTTGACTTTTTCAGGGTTTCTCACCATATTCCAGGTCCTACAGTGTGATTTTCTCATTTTAAGACTTTTTCAGGGTTTCTCACCATATTCCAGGTCCTACTGCATGATTTTCTCATTTTTCGACTTTTTCAGGGTTCCTCACCATATTCCAAGTCCTACAGTGTGATTTTCTCATTTTTTGACTTTTTCAGGATTTCTCATCTTATTCCATGTCCTAGAGTGTTATTTTTCTAATTTGTTGACTCTTTCAGAGTTTCTCCACTTACTCCATGTATTACAGTGTGATTTTTCTCTTTTTTTTTACTTTTTCAGGGTTTCTCACCATATTCCAGGTCCTACAGTGTGATTTTCTCATTTTAAGCCTTTTTCAGTGTTTCTCACCAAATTGCCGCTCCTAATGCGTGATTTTTTTCTTTTTTCGACTTTTTCAGTTTTTCTCACCATATTCCAACCCTACAGTGTGATTTTCTCATTTTTTGACTTTTATGGGTTTCTCATCATATTCCAAGTCCTAAAGTGTGATTTTCTCATTTTTTGACTTTTTCAGTGTTTCTCACCATATTCCAGGTCCTACAGTGTGATTTTCTCATTTTAAGACTTTTTCAGGGTTTCTAACCATATTGGAGGTCAAACAAGTGTGAGTTTCTTATTTTTCGACTTTATCAGGTTTTCTCACCATATTCCAGCTCCTACAGTGTATTTTTCTCATTTTTAGACTTTTCCACGTTTTCTCACAATATTCCTGGTCCTACAGCGTGATTTTCTCATTTTTCGACTTTTTCAGGGTTTCTCACCATATTCCAAGTCGTACAGTGTGATTTTCTCATTTTTTGACTTTTTCAGGGTTTCTCATCATATTCCAAGTCCTACAGTGTGATTTTCTCATTTTTTGACTTTTCGGGGTTTCTCATCTTATTCCAAGTCCTAGAGTGTGATTTTTCTAAATTTTTGACTTCTTCAGATTATATCACCATTATCCATGTACTACAGTGTGATTTTTCTCATTTTTCGACTTTTTCAGTGTTTCTCACCATATTGGTGGTCCTACAAGTGTAATTTTCTTATTTTTCGACTTTTTCGGGGTTTCTCACCATATTCCAGCTCCTACAGTGTATTTCTCTCATTTTTTGACTTTTTCATGATTTCTCATCTTATTCCAAGTCCTACAGTGTGATTTTCTCATTTTTCGAATTTTTCAGGGTTTCTCACCATATTGCAGGTACTACAAGTTTGAATTTCTTATTTTTCGACTGTTTCAGGGTTTCTCACCATATTGCAGGTCCTACTGTGTGATTTTCTCATTTTTCGACTTTTTCAGGGTTTCTCATCATATTCCAAGTCCTAGAGTGTGATTTTCTCATTTTTCGAGTTTTTCAGGGATTCTCACCTTATTGCAGGTCCTACAAGTGTGAATTTCTTATTTTTCGACTTTTGCAGGGTTTCTCACCATGTTCCATCTACTACAGTGTATTTTTCTCATTTTTTAAAATTTTCACGGTTTCTCATCTTATTCCAAGTCGAACAGTGTGATTTTCTCATTTTTTGACTTTTTCAGGGTTTCTCACCATATTGCAGGTACTACAAGTTTGATTTTCTTATTTTTCAAATATTTCAGGGTTTCTCACCATATTGCAGGTCCTACTGTGTGATTTTCTCACGTTAAGACTTTTTCAGTGTTTCTCACCATATTCTAGGTACTACAGTATGATTTTCTCATTTTTTGACTTTTTCAGGTTTTTTCATCTTATTCCAAGTCCTAGAGTGTGATTTTCTCCTTTTCGGACTTTTTCAGGGTTTCTCAAAAATATTCCAGGTCCTACAGTGTAATTTTCTCATTTTTTGACTTTTTCAGGTTTTCTCATCATATTGTAGGTCCTACAAGTATGAATTTCTTATTTTTCGACTTTTTCAGATATTCTCACCATATTCCAGGTCCTAATGTGTGACTTTTTAATTTTTAGACTTTTTCAGTGTTTCTGACCATATTCCAGGTCCTACTGCATGATTTGCTCATTTTTTGACTTTTTCAGGGTTTCTCACCATATTCCAAGTCCTATAGTGTGATTTTCTCATTTTTTGACTTTTTCAGGGTTTCTCATCTTACTCCAAGTCCTACAGTGTGATTTTCTCATTTTAAGACTTTTTCAGGTTTTCTCACCATATTCCAGGTCCTACTGCATGATTTTCTCATTTTTCGACTTTTTCAGGGTTCCTCACCATATTCCAAGTCCTACAGTGTGATTTTCTCATTTTTCGACTTTTTTAGGGTTTCTCATCATATTCCAAGTCCTACAGTGTGATTTTCTCATTTTTTGACTTTTTCAGGGTTTCTCATGTTATTCCATGTCCTAGAGTGTTTTTTTTCTAATTTGTTGACTCTTTCAGAGTTTCTCCACTTATTCCTTGTATTATAGTGTGATTTTTCTCATTTTTGTCTTTTTCAGGGTTTCTCACCATATTCCAGGACCTACAGTTTGATTTTCTCATTTTTTGACTTTTTCAGGGTTTCTCACCATATTCCAGGTCCTACAGTGTGATTTTCTCATTTTTAGACTTTTTCAGTGTTTCTCACCAAATTGCCGCTCCTAATGCGTGATTTTTTCTTTTTTCGAGTTTTTCAGTGTTTCTCATCATATTCCAAGTCCTAAAGTGTGATTTTCTCATTTTTCGACTTTTTCAGTGTTTCTCACCATATTCCAGGTCCTACAGTGTGATTTTCTCATTTTTCGACTTTTTCAGGTTTTCTCACCGTATTCCAGCTCCTACAGTGTATTTTTCTCATTTTTAGACTTTTTCACGTTTTCTCACAATATTCCTGGTCCTACTGCGTGATTTTCTCATTTTTCGACTTTTCTCACCCTATTGCAGGTCCTACAAGTGTGAATTTCTTATTTTTCGACTTTTTCAGGGTTTCTCATCATATTCCAAGTCCTAGAGTGTGATTTTCTCATTTTTCGAGTTTTTCAGTGATTCTCACCATATTGCAGGTCCTACAAGTGTGTATTTCTTATTTTTCGACTTTTGCAGGGTTTCACACCATGTTCCAACTACTACAGTGTATTTTATTCATTTTTTAAAATTTTCACAGTCTCTCATCTTATTCCATGTCCTATAGTGTGATTTTCTCATTTTTCGACTTTTTCAGGGTTTCTCACCATATTGCAGGTACTACAAGTTTGATTTTCTCATTTTTCAAATGTTTCAGGGTTTCTCACCATATTCCAGGTCCTACTGTGTGATTTTCTCACGTTAAGACTTTTTCAGTATTTCTCACCATATTCTAGGTACTACAGTGTGATTTATTCATTTTTTTACTTTTTCAGGTTTTCTCATCATATTCCAAGTCCTAGAGTGTGATTTTCTCTTTTTTGGACTTTTTCAGGGTTTCTCACCATATTGTAGGTCCTACAAGTGTGAATTTCTTATTTTTCGACTTTTTCAGAGTTTCTCACCATATTCCAGGTCCTACTGCATGATTTTCTCATTTTTCGACTTTTTCAGGGTTTCTCACCATATTCCAGGTACTACTGCGTGATTTTCTCATGTTTTTGACTATTTCAGAGTTTATCACCATATTCCACGTCCTACTGTGTGATTTCCTCATTTTAATACTTTTTTAGTGTTTCTCACCATATTCCAGGTACGACAGTGTGATTTTCTCATTTTTTTTTTACTTTTTCAGGGTTTCTCATCATATTCCAAGTCCTAGAGTGTGATTTTTGCTTTTTTCGAATTTTTCAGGGTTTCTCAACATATTCCAGGTCCTACAGTTTGATTTTCTCATTTTTCGACTTTTTCAGGGTTTCTCACTAGCTTCCAGGTCCTACTGTATGATTTTCTCATTTTTCGACTTCTTTCAGGGTTTCTCACCATATACTGGGTCCTACTGCATGATTTTCTCATTTTTTGACTTTTTCAGCGTTTCTCACCATATTCCAAGTCCTACAGGGTGATATTCTCATTTTTTGACTTTTTCAGTGTTTCTCACCATATTCCAAGTCCTACAGTGTGATTTTCTCTTTTTTTAAACTTTTTCAGGGTTTCTTACCGTACTCAAGGTTCTACATTGTCATTTTCTCATTTTTCGAATATTTCAGGTTTTCTCAACATATTCCAGGTCCTACACTGTCATTTTCTAATTTGCGACTTTTTCAGAGTTTCTCACCATATTCCAGCTCCTATAGTGTGATTTTCTCATTTTTTCGATTTCTTTCATGTTTTCTCATCATATTCCAAGTCCTACAGTGTGATTTTCTCATTTTTTGACTTTTTCAGAATTTCTCACCCTATTGCAGATCCTACAGTGTGATTTTCTCATTTTTCGACTTTTTCAGGGTTTCTCACCATATTGCAGGTACTACAAGTTTGATTTTCTTAGTTTTCGACTGTTTCAGGGTTTCTCACCATATTCCAAGTCCTACTGTGTGATTTTCTCATTTTTAGACTTTTTCAGTGTTTTCTCACAATATTCAAGGTACTACAGTGTGATTTTCTTATTTATCGACTTTTTCAGGGTTTACTCACCATATTCCAGCTTCTACAGTGTATTTTTCTCATTTTTTGACTTTTTCACGGTTTCTCATCATATTCTAAATCCTACAGTGTGATTTTCTCATTTTCTGACTTTTTCAGGGTTTCTCATCATATTCCAAGTCCTAGAGTGTGATTTTTCCAATTTTTCGCCTTTTTCAGAGTTTCTCACCATATTCCAGGTTCCAGAGTGTGATTTTCTCATTTTTTGACTTTTTCAGGATTGCTCACCATATTCCATCTTCTACATTGTGATTTTCTCATTTTTCAACTTTTTCAGGTTTCTCATCTTATTACAAGTCCTACAGTTAAATTTTCTCATTTTTTGACTTTTTCAGGGTGTCTCATCTTATTCCAAGTCCTACAGTGTGATTTTCTCATTTTTCGACTTTTTCAGGGTTTCTCACCATATTTCAGGTCCTACACGTGTGAATTTCTTATTTTTGGACTTTTTCAGGGTCTCTCACCATATTGCATGTCCTACAAGTGTGTATATCTTATCTTTCTACTTTTTAACGATTTCTCTCCATATTCCATCTCCTACCGTGTACTTTTGTCATTTTTTGTCTTTTTCACGGTTTCTCATTTTATTCCAAGTCCTACAGTGTGATTTTCTCATTTTTTGACTTTTTCAGGGTTTCTCACCATATTGCAGGTCCTACAAGTGTGAATTTCTTACTTTTCGACATTTTCAGAGTTTCTCACCATATTCCAGGTGCTACAGTGTGATTTTCTCATTTTAAGACTTTTACAGGATTGCTCACCATATTCCATCTTCTACATTGTGATTTTCTCATTTTTCAACTTTTTCAGGGTTTCTCACCATATTCCAGGTCCTACAGTGTGATTTTTCTCTTTTTTTGACTTTTCAGGGTTTCTCACCATATTCCAGCTCCTACAGTGTGATTTTCTCATTTTTAGATTTTTTCAGGTTTTCTCATCATATTCCAAGTCCTACAGTGTGATTTTCTCATTTTTTGACTTTTTCAGAATTTCTCACGCTATTGCAGGTCCTGCAGTATGATTTTCTCATTTTTTGACTTTTTCAGGTTTTCTCACCATATTGCAGGTACTACAAGTTTGATTTTCTTGTTTTTCGACTGTTTCAGGGTTTCTCACCATATCCCAAGTCCTATAGTGTGATTTTCTCATTTTAAGACTTTTTCAGGGTCTCTCACCATATTGCAAGTCCTACAAGTGTGTATTTCTTTGTTTTTTTTTTTTTTTTTTGACTTTTTCAGGACTTCTCAACATATTCTTGCTCCTACAGTTTCATTTTCTCATTTTTCGACAATTTCAGGTTTTCTTACCATATTCCAGGTCCTACAGTGTGATTTTCTCATTTTAAGACTTTTTCTGTGTTTCTCATCATATTCTGGGTCCTAGTGCATGATTTTCTCATTTTTCGACTTTTTCAGGGTTCCTCACCATATTCCAAGTCCTACAGTGTGATTTTCTCATTTTTCGACTTTTTCAGTGTTTCTCACCATATTCCAGGTCCTACAGTGTGATTTTCTCATTTTTTGACTTTTTCAGGGTTTCTCATCATATTCCAAGTCCTAGAGTGTGATATTCTCATTTTTCGACTTTTTCAGGCTTTGTCACCATATTGCAAGTACTACAAGTTTGATTGTCTTATTTTTCGACTCTTTCAGCGTTTCTCACCACATTTCAGGTCCTACTGGGTGATTTTCTCATTTTAATACTTTTTTAGTGTTTCTCACCATATTCCAGGTACTACATTGTGATTTTTTTCATTTTTATACTTTTTCACGGTTTCTCATCATATTCCAAGTCCTAGAGTGTGATTTTTGCCTTTTTCGTATTTTTCAGGGTTTCTCTACATATTCCAGGTCCTACAGTATGATTTTCTCATTTTTCGACTTTTTCAGGTTTTCTCACCATATTGCAGGTACTACAAGTTTGATTTTCTTATTTTTCGACTGTTTCAGGGTTTCTCACCATATTCCAAGTCCTACTGTGTGATTTTCTCATTTTTAGACTTTTTCAGTGTTTTCTCACAATATTCCAGGTACTACAGTGTGATTTTCTCATTTTTTGACTTTTTCAGGTTTTCTCATCATTTTCCAAATCCTACAGTGTGATTTTCTCTTTTTCCGACTTTTAAAGGGTTTCTTACCATATCCCATGTCCTACTCTGTAATTTTCTCATTTTTCGACTTTTTCAGGGTTTCTCACCGTATTAGAGGTCCTACTTGTGTGATTTTCTTATTCTTCGACTTTTTCAGGTTTTCTCACCACATTCCAACTCCTACAGTATATTTTTCTCATTTTTGACTTTTTCATGGTTTCTCATCATATTCCAAATCCTACAGTGTGATTTTTTCATTTATCGACTTTTTCAGGGTTTCTCTCCATATTGCAGGTACTTCAAGTTTGATTTTCTTATATTTCGACTGTTTCACGGTTTCTCACCATATTTCAGGTCCTACTGTGTGATTTTCTCATTTTTTGAAATTTTCAGTGTTTCTCACCATATTCCAGGTCCTACAGTGTGTTTTTCTCATTTTTCGACTTTTTCAGGGTTTCTCACCATATTGGAGGTCCTACAATTGTGATTTTCTAATTTTTTAACCTTTTCAGGGTTTCTCTCCATATTCCAGCTCCTACAGTGTATTTTTCTCATTTTTTTACTTTTTCACGGTTTCTCATCATATTCGAAGTCCTACAGTGTGATTTTCTCATTTTTCGACTTTTTCAGGTTTTCTCACCATATTTCAGGTACTACAAGTTTTATCTTATTTTTAGACTTTTTCAGGGTTTCTCATCATATTCCAAGTCCTAGAGTGTGATATTCTCATTTTTCGACTTTTTCAGGCTTTGTCACCATATTGCAAGTACTACAAGTTTGATTGTCTTATTTTTCGACTCTTTCAGCGTTTCTCACCACATTTCAGGTCCTACTGGGTGATTTTCTCATTTTAATACTTTTTTAGTGTTTCTCACCATATTCCAGGTACTACAGTGTGATTTTTTCATTTTTTTTACTTTTTCACGGTTTCTCATCATATTCCAAGTCCTAGAGTGTGATTTTTGCCTTTTTCGTATTTTTCAGGGTTTCTCTACATATTCCAGGTCCTACAGTATGATTTTCTCATTTTTCGACTTTTTCAGGTTTTCTCACCATATTGCAGGTACTACAAGTTTGATTTTCTTATTTTTCGACTGTTTCAGGGTTTCTCACCATATTCCAAGTCCTACTGTGTGATTTTCTCATTTTTAGACTTTTTCAGGGTTTTCTCACAATATTCCAGGTACTACAGTGTGATTTTCTCATTTTTTGACTTTTTCAGGTTTTCTCATCATATTCCAAATCCTACAGTGTGATTTTCTCTTTTTCTGACTTTTAAAGGGTTTCTTACCATATTCCATGTCCAACTCTGTAATTTTCTCATTTTT
>NW_028227314.1:870550-902799 GCF_978045245.1 Mus caroli | reverse complement strand
AAAAAGTAAAAAAATGAATAAATCACACTGTAGTACCTAGAATATGGTGAGAAATACTGAAAAAGTCTTAACGTGAGAAAATCACACAGTAGGACCTGGAATATGGTGAGAAACCCTGAAACATTTGAAAAATGAGAAAATCAAACTTGTAGTACCTGCAATATGGTGAGAAACCCTGAAAAAGTCGAAAAATGAGAAAATCACACTATAGGACATGGAATAAGATGAGAGACTGTGAAAATTTTAAAAAATGAAATAAAATACACTGTAGTAGTTGGAACATGGTGTGAAACCCTGCAAAAGTCGAAAAATAAGAAATACACACTTGTAGGACCTGCAATATGGTGAGAATCACTGAAAAACTCGAAAAATGAGAAAATCACACTCTAGGACTTGGAATATGATGAGAAACCCTGAAAAAGTCGAAAAATAAGAAATTCACACTTGTAGGACCTGCAATAGGGTGAGAAAAGTCGAAAAATGAGAAAATCACGCAGTAGGACCAGGAATATTGTGAGAAAACGTGAAAAAGTCTAAAAATGAGAAAAATACACTGTAGGAGCTGGAATACGGTGAGAAAACCTGAAAAAGTCGAAAAATGAGAAAATCACACTGTAGGACCTGGAATATGGTGAGAAACACTGAAAAAGTCGAAAAATGAGAAAATCACACTTTAGGACTTGGAATATGATGAGAAACACTGAAAAACTCGAAAAAAGAAAAAATCACGCATTAGGAGCGGCAATTTGGTGAGAAACACTGAAAAAGTCTTAAAATGAGAAAATCACACTGTAGGACCTGGAATATGGTGAGAAACCCTGAAAAAGTCAAAAAATGAGAAAATCAAACTGTAGGTCCTGGAATATGGTGAGACAACCCTGAAAAAGACAAAAATGAGAAAAATCACACTATAATACAAGGAATAAGTGGAGAAACTCTGAAAGAGTCAACAAATTAGAAAAAAAAACACTCTAGGACATGGAATAACATGAGAAACCCTGAAAAAGTCAAAAAATGAGAAAATCACACTGTAGGACTTGGAATATGATGAGAAACCCTAAAAAAGACGAAAAATGAGAAAATCACACTGTAGGACTTGGAATATGGTGAGGAACCCTGAAAAAGTCGAAAAATGAGAAAATCATGCAGTAGGACCTGGAATATGGTGAGAAAACCTGAAAAAGTCTTAAAATGAGAAAATCACACTGTAGGACTTGGAGTAAGATGAGAAACCCTGAAAAAGTCAAAAAATGAGAAAATCACACTATAGGACTTGGAATATGGTGAGAAACCCTGAAAAAGTCAAAAAATGAGCAAATCATGCAGTAGGACCTGGAATATGGTCAGAAACACTGAAAAAGTCTAAAAATTAAAAAGTCACACATTAGGACCTGGAATATGGTGAGAATATCTGAAAAAGTCGAAAAATAAGAAATTCATACTTGTAGGACCTACAATATGATGAGAAAACCTGAAAAAGTCAAAAAATGAGAAAATTACACTGTAGGACCTGGAATTTTTTGAGAAACCCTGAAAAAGTCCGAAAAGGAGAAAATCACACTCTAGGACTTGGAATAAGATGAAAAAACCTGAAAAAGTCAAAAAATGAGAAAATCATACTGTAGTACCTAGAATATGGTGAGAAACACTGAAAAAGTCTTAACGTGAGAAAATCACACAGTAGGACCTGCAATATGGTGAGAAACCCTGAAATATTTGAAAAATAAGAAAATCAAACTTGTAGTACCTGCAATATGGTGAGAAACCCTGAAAAAGTCAAAAAATGAGAAAATCACACTGTTCGACTTGGAATAAGATGAGAAACCGTGAAAATTTTAAAAAATGAGAAAAATACACTGTAGTAGATGGAACATGGTGAGAAACCCTGCAAAAGTCGAAAAATAAGAAATTCACACTTGTAGGACCTGCAATAAGGTGAGAATCCCTGAAAAACTCGAAAAATGAGAAAATCACACTCTAGGACTTGGAATATGATGAGAAACCCTGAAAAAGTCGAAAAATGAGAAAATCACACAGTAGGACCTGCAATATGGTGAGAAACCCTGAAACAGTCGAAAAATAAGAAATTCAAACTTGTAGTACCTGCAATATGGTGAGAAACCCTGAAAAATTCGAAAAATGAGAAAATCACACTGTAGGACTTGGAATAAGATGAGAAATCATGAAAAAGTCAAAAAATGAGAGAAATACACTGTAGGAGCTGGAATATGGTGAGAAACCCCGAAAAAGTCGAAAAATAAGAAAATTACACTTGTAGGACCACCAATATGGTGAGAAACACTGAAAAAGTCGAAAAATGAGAAAAATCACACTGTAGTACATGGATAATGGTGATATAATCTGAAGAAGTCAAAAATTTAGAAAAATCACACTCTAGGACTTGGAATAAGATGAGAAACCCCGAAAAGTCAAAAAATGAGAAAATCACACTGTAGGACTTGGAATATGATGAGAAACCCTGAAAAAGTCAAAAAATGAGAAAATCACACTGTACGACTTGGAATATGGTGAGAAACCCTGAAAAAGTCGAAAAATGAGAAAATCACGCTGTAGGACCAGGAATATTGTGAGAAAACGTGGAAAAGTCTAAAAATGAGAAAAATACACTGTAGGAGCTGGAATATGGTGAGAAAACCTGATAAAGTCGAAAAATAAGAAACTCACACTTGTTTGACCTCCAATATGGTTAGAAACCCTGAAAAAGTCTTAAAATGAGAAAATCACACTGTAGGACCTGGAATATGGTGAGAAACACTGAAAAAGTCAAAAAATGAGAAAATCACACTTTAGGACTTGGAATATGATGAGAAACCCATAAAATTCAAAAAATGAGAAAATCACACTGTAGGGTTGGAATATGGTGAGAAAAACTGAAAAAGTCGAAAAAAGAAAAAAATCACGCATTAGGAGCGGCAATTTGGTGAGAAACACTGAAAAAGGCTTAAAATGAGAAAATCACACTGTAGGACCTGGAATATGGTGAGAAACCCTGAAAAAGTAAAAAAATGAGAAAAATCACACTGTAATACATGGAGTAAGTGGAGAAACTCTGAAAGAGTCAACAAATTAGAAAAATAACACTCTAGGACATGGAATAAGATGAGAAATCCTGAAAAAGTCAAAAAATTAGAAAATCACACTGTAGGACTTGGAATATGGTGAGGAACCCTGAAAAAGTCGAAAAATGAGAAAATCATGCAGTAGGACCTGGAATATGGTGAGAAACCCTGAAAAAGTCTTAAAATGAGAAAATCACACTGTAGGACCTGGAATATGGTGAGAAACCCTGAAAAAGTCAAAAAAAGAGAAAAACACACTCTAGGACTTGGAATATGATGAGAAACCCTGAAAAAGTAAAAAAAAATGAGAAAATCACACTGTAGGACCTGGAATATGGTGAGAAACCCTGAAAAAGTCAAAAAATGAGAAAATCAAACTGTAGGTCCTGGAATAAGGTGAGAAACCCTGAAAAAGTCCAAAACTGAGAAAAATCACACTGTAATACATGGAATAAGTGGAGAAACTCTGAAAGAGTCGACAAATTAGAAAAATAACACTCTAGGACATGGAATAATATGAGAAACCCTGAAAAAGTCAAAAAATGAGAAAATCACACTGTAGGACTTGGAATATGATGAGAAACCCTGAAAAAGTCAAAAAATAAGAAAATCACACTGTACGACTTGGAATATGGTGAGAAACCCTGAAAAAGTCGAAAAATGAGAAAATCATGCAGTAGGACCTGGAATATGGTGAGAAACCCTGAAAAAGTCAAAAAATGAGAAAATCACACAGTAGGACCTGCAATATGGTGAGAAACCCTGAAAAAGTTGAAAAATGAGAAAATCACACTGTAGGACTTGGAATAAGATGAGAAACCGTGAAAAAGACAAAAAATGACAAAAATACACTGTAGGAGCTGGAATATGATGAGAAACCCTGAAAAAGTCCAACAATAAGAAATTCACACTTGTAGGACCCGCAATATGGTGAGAAACCCATAAAAGTCAAAAAATGAGAAAATCACACTGTAGGACTTGGAGTAAGATGAGAAACCCTGAAAAAGTCAAAAAATGAGAAAATCACCATATAGGACTTGGAATATGGTGAGAAACCCTGAAAAAGTAAAAAATGAGCAAAATATGCAGTAGGACCTGGAATATGGTGAGAAACACTGAAAAAGTCTTAACATGAGAACAATCATACTGTAGGACCTGGAATATGATCAGAAACACTGAAAATGTCTAAAAATGAGAAAATCACACATTAGGACCTGGAATATGGTGATAAACTCCTAAAAAGTCAAAAAAATGAGAAAATTACACTGTAGGACCTGGAATATTTTTTGAGAAACCCTGAAAAAGTCCGAAAAAGAGAAAATCACACTCTAGGACTTGGAATAGGATGAGAAAACCTGAAAAAGTCAAAAAATGAGAAAATCACACTGTAGTACCTAGAATATGGTGAGAAACACTGAAAAAGTCTTAACGTGAGAAAATCACACAGTAGGACCTGGAATATGGTGAGAAACCCTGAAACATTTGAAAAATAAGAAAATCAAACTTGTAGTACCTGCAATATGGTGAGAAACCCTGAAAAAGTCGAAAAATGAGAAAATCACACTGTTCGACTTTGAATAAGATGAGAGACCGTGAAAATTTTAAAAAATGAGAAAAATACACTGTAGTAGCTGGAACATGGTGAGAAACCCTGCAAAAGTCGAAAAATAAGAAATTCACACTTTTAGGACCTGCAATATGGTGAGAATCCCTGAAAAAGTCGAAAAATGAGAAAATCACACTCTAGGAATTGGAATATGATGAGAAACCCTGAAAAAGTCGAAAAATGATAAAATCACACAGTAGGACCTGCAATATGGTGAGAAACCCTGAAACAGTCAAAAAATAAGAAAATCAAACTTGTAGTACCTGCAATATGGTGAGAAAACCTGAAAAAAGAAAGAAAGAAAGAAAGAAAGAAAGAAAGAAAGAAAGAAAGAAAGAAAGAAAGAAACAAAGAAAGAAAGAAAGAAACCAAGGAGAATAAAAAGTTTTTATAAAAGTTTTATAAAAAGTGTTAAAGTTTTTAAAAATTAAAAAAAAAAATTACCAGATCACCATCAAGCACACACAGCATTGGCTGTCTTCAGGTGTATCCTTTCAGCCTCCGAAACAAAAAGCAATGGCTGTCTGTCTTCAGGTGTATCCTATTCTGGAGTCTTACTTCCAACCTGAGTGCTGGGCTGAGCTTCCTCATTATGTAATTGTAAACCTTCCTTGGTTTGTCTTTTCCATTTCTAAGACTAACAGGCCTTTTTCTATTTAGAGAATATGCTCATGACTGTCCTTTAGATATAGTAAATATAACTGTTGCTCATAAAACTTGTTTTCTAGGAAATTTTAAAGGGCAATGGCAGAGTTTATTTATAAAAAATATTTTGCATTTATTTATTTGTGTGAGTGATGAAGCTCAGGTCTTCAAACTCGTCAGGAGTTATGATTACTTCCCCTCTCTCTCACCCCCTCTTTCTCCTCTCTCTCAATGATCAATTTTATTTTTAGTGTAAGAATTTTTGCATGTGTATGCTGTGCCCACAGACTCCAGAACAGAGTATTAGATCCCCTGGAACTGGAGATGGGCCACCATATATATATATACTGGTAATTGAGCCCAGGTTCTCTGGAAGAGGAGACAATGCTCTTAAATGTTGAGCCCTCTCTGTAGCCACATCTTTCATTCTTTTTTTTTTTTTTTTGAGTATATGTGAGGCTGTGTTTATATACATCATATGCAGACAATAAGAATGATTTAGATTCTTCAGCATCTGACACACTCTTCTGGAGTGTCTGAACATAGCTACAGCATACTTAAATATAATAAATAAATAAATCTTTAAAAAGAAAAGGAAAAGTAAAAAAGAAAGAACAGGCCTGCCATATGCATGTTCATAGAGGAAAATGGAAGAGACCCCAATCTAACCTCAGCAGGGTGCTTCCTTCTGGATGGTAGCTCACAGTTTCATCCCAGCAAGACAGGCAAATCACTGAGTTCAAGGACAGTAAGGTTCAGGACAGCCAAGGTTAGGAAGGAAAAGGGTCTATGTTGAGAATACAAACCGACAAAACAACAACTAGGAAAAAGAAGTGACAATGTAACTTGGGGTAGGGTACCAACAAGAGAAAGCTTTCTGTTACCACTTACAAACACCAGTAGCCTTGCACCCTTCTGTCCAGGTCCCTGCCTTCCTTTCTAGGAATTCTAAGGATGCCAGGGGGTGGGGGAATCCAGATTAACTTTTTTAATAACAAAGACTTGGTCTTCGATGTCTATAGGAAGCCCTTCTCAGTGCCTTTAACTACCACTGAACTTTCAGGGCTGTGACTCAACTGTAACAAGGAACAGGGCTAAGAACCTGCAGCCTTTGAAAACAACTATTTTTTTAAAGAGGGGGACACAAATCAGCAGTAGAACCCCTCAGGTTCAGCCATAATACTTGTTAGGGAAAGTGCCTCAATGTCCGGAGCTGAGGTCTCATGGGTGAACTGCTTCAAGCTCTGAGTATCATTGAAAGAAAGAAAAGATATCATGTGGTTGCTTAATTTATTTATTTTATTATTTCTATTTTTTGTTTTCTTTTGTTTTGTTTTAGAAAAGGCCTCAGTCTGTAGCTATGGCTGACCTAGGACAGACTACATGTGTTAATTAGGGTTTCACAGCTGAGAAACAGACCATACCTATGTAAGACTTAGAAAACCCAACAGTCAGCGGTGGCTCGAGCTCTTAATGAGAGCACTCTGGAGGCAGAGGCAGTCAGTTTCTGAGTTTGAGGCCAGCCTGGTTAAAGACAGGGATAGGCAGGGCTAGGCAAGGAAGGGCTAGGCTAGGCAAGGGGCTAGGCTAGGCTAGGCAAGAGGCTAGGCTAGGCTAGGCAAGGGGCTAGGCAAGACAGAAAGACAAGTATGGCAGGCCAGGTGGTTTTTCTTTCTTTCTTATCCCTTTTAAAAATGTTTATTTATTTATTTATTTATTTATTTATTAGATATTAGTACACTGTAGCTGTCTTCAGACACTCCAGAAGAGAGTGTCAGATTCTGGAGAATCTAAATCCCTCTTATGGGCCTCATATGATGTACATAAACACAGCCTCACATATACTTCTAAAAATTTAAAGATGTGTGGGGCCACTGAACGGGCTCAACAATTAACAGCATTGTCTCCTCTTCCAGAGAACCTGGGATCAACTACCAGCCACTATATGGTGGCCCATTTCCAGTTCCAGGGGATCAGACAGACAGACAGACAAACAGTCAAGGATGGCAGGCCTGCCTGGTTTTTCTTTCTTTCTTATCCTTGTTAAAAAATGTTTATTTATTTATTTATGTATTTATTATATATAAGTACACTGTAGCTGTCTTCAGACACTCCAGAAGAGGGTGTCAGATTCTGGAGAATCTAAATCCCGCTTATGGTCTCCATATGATGTACATAAACACAGCCTCACATACATTTCTAAAAATTTAAAGATGTGTGGGGCCACTGAAAGGGCTCAATAATTAACAGCATTGTCTCCTCTTCCAGAGAACCTGGGATGAACTACCAGCAACTATATGGTGGCCCATCTCCAGTTCCAGGGGATCAGACAGAGAGACAGACATACACACAGATAGAGATAAGGATGGAGGCCTGCCTGGTCTTTCTTTCTTTCTTATTCTTTTTAAGAAATGTTTATTTATTTATTTATGTATTTATTAGATATAGGTACACTGTAGCTGTCTTCAGACACTCCATTAGAGTGTGTCAGATTCTGGAGAATCTAAATCCCTCTTATGGTCTGCATATGATGTACATAAACACAGCCTCACATATACTTCTAAAAATTTAAAGATAGGTGGGGCCACAAATAAGGGTCAACAATTAACAGCATTGTCTCCTCTTCCAGAGAACCTGTGATCAACTATCAGACACTATTGTGGCCCATCGATAGTTCCAGAAGATCAGACAGACAGACAGACAGACAGACAAACAGACAGACAGAGATAAGGATGGCAGGCCTGCCTGGTCTTTCTTTTTTTCTTATCATTTTTTAAAAAATATTTATTTATTTATTTATTTATTTATTTATTTATTTATTTATTTATTTATTTATTAGATATAAGTACACTGTAGCTGTCTTCAGACACTCCAGAAGAGGGTGTCAGATTCTGGAGAATCTAAATCCCTCTTATGGTCTGCATATGATGTACATAAATACAGCCTGACATATACTTCTAAAATTTTAAAGATGTGTGGGGCCACTGAGAGGGCTCAACAATTAACAGCATTGTCTCCTCTACCAGAGAACCTGGGATCAACTACCAGCAACTATATGGTGGTCCATCTCCAGTTCCAGGGGATCAGGCAGACAAAGAGACAGACAGAAAATGGTGGCAGGCCTCCCTGGTTTTTCTTTCTTTCTTATCCTTTTTAAAAAATATTTATTTATTTATTTATTTATTTATTTATTTATGTATTTATTAGATATAAGTACACTGTAGTTGTCTTCAGACATTCCAGAAGAGGGTGTCAAATTCTGGAGAATCTAAATCCCTCTTATGGTCTGCATATGATGTACATAAACACAGCCTAACATATACTTCTAAAAATTTAAAGATAGGTGGAGCCACTGAAAGGACTCAACAATTAAAGGCATTGTCTCCTCTTCCAGAGAACCTGGGATCAACTAACAGCAACTATATGGTGGCCCATTTCCAGTTCCAAGGGTTCAGACAGACAGACAGACAGACTGATAGAGATAAGGATGGAGGCCTGCCTGTTCTTTCTTTCTTTCTTATACGTTAAAAAAAATATTTATTTATTTATTTATTTATTTATTTATTTATTTATTTATGTATTTATTAGATATAAGTACACTGTAGCTGTCTTCAGACACTCTAGAAGAGGGTGTCATCTTCTGGAGAATCTAAATCCCTCTTATGGTCTGCATATGATGTACATAAACACAGCCTCACATATACTTCTAAAAATTAAAAGATGGGTGGGCCCACTGAAAGGGCTCAACAATTCACAGCATTGTCTCTTCTTCCAGAGAACGTGGGATCAACTACCAGCAACTATATAGTGGCCCATCTCAAGTTCCAGGGGATAAAAGAGACAGACAGACAGACAGACAGAGATAAGGATGGCAGGCCTGCCTGATTTTTCTTTCTTTCTTATTTTTTTTAAAAAAAATGTTTATTTATTTATTTATTTATTTATGTATTTATTAGATATAAGTACACTGTAGCTGTCTTCAGACTCTCCAGAAGACGGTGTCAGATTCTGGAGAATCTATATCCCTCTTATGGTCTTCATATGATGTACATGAACACAGCCTCACATATACTTCTAAAAATTTAAAGATGTGTGGGGCCACTGAAAGGGCTCAACAATTAACAGCATTGTCTCCTCTTCCAGAGAACCTGGGATCAACTACCAGCAACTATATGGTGGCCCATCTCCAGTTCCAGGGGATCAGACAGAGATACATACAGACAGACAGACAAGGATTGCAGTCCTGCATGGTTTTTTTTTCTTTCTTATACATTTTAAAAAATGTTTATTTATTTATATATGTATTTATTAGATATAAGTACACTGTAGCTGTCTTCAGGTACTTCAGAAGAGGGTGTCATATTCTGGAGAATCTAAATCCCTCTTATGGACTGCATATGATGTACATAAACACAGCCTCACATATACTTCAGAAAATTTAAAGATGTGTGGGGCCACTGAAAAGGCTCAAAAATTAACAGCATTGTCTCCTCTTCCAGAGAACCTCTGATCAACTACCAGCAACTATATGGTGGCCCATCTCCAGTTCCAGGGGATCAGACAGACAGACAGACAGACAGACAAGGATTGCAGGCCTGCCTGGTTTTACTTTCTTTCTTATCCTTTTTAAAAAATGTTTATTTATTTATTTCTTTATTTATTTATTATATATAAGTACACTGTAGCTGTCTTCAGACACTCCAGAAGATTGTGTCAGATTCTGGAGAATCTAAATCCCTCTTAAGGTCTGCATATGATGTACATAAACACAGCCTCACATATCCTTCTAAAAATTTAAGATGTGTGGGGCCACTGAAAGGGCTCAACAATTAACAGCATTGTCTCCTCTACCAGAGAACCTGGGATCAACTACCAGCAACTATATGGTGGCCCATCTAAAGTTCCAGGGGTCAGGCAGACAAAGAGACAGACAGACAAGGGTGGCAGGCCTCTCTGGTTTTTCTTTCTTTCTTATCCTTTTTAAAAAATGTTTATTTATTCATGTATTTATTAGATATAAGTACTCTGTAGCTGTCTTCAGACACTCCAGAATAGGGTTTCAGATTCTGGAGAATATAAATCCCTCTTATGGTCTGCATATGATGGACATAAACACAGATTCACATACACTTCTAAAAATTTAAAGATGGGTGGGGCCACTGAAAGGGCTCAACAATTAACAGCATTGTCTCTTCTTCCAGACAACCTGGGATCAACTACCAGCAACTATATGGTGGCCCATCTCCAGTTCCAGGGGATCAGACAGACAGACAGACAGACAGAGATAAGGAGGGCAGGCCTGCCTGGTCTTTCTTTCTTTCTTATCCTTTTAAAATAATGTTTATTTATTTATTTATTTATTTATTTATTTATGTATTTATTTATTTATTTATTAATTAGATATAAGTACACTGTAGTTGTCTTCAGACACTCCAGAAGAGGGTGTCAGATTCTGGAGAATCTAAATCCCTCTTATGTTCTGCATATGATGTACATAAACACAGCCTCACATTTACTTCTTAAAATTTAAAGGTGGGGGGACCATTGAAAGGGCTCAGCAATTAACAGCATTGTCTCCTCTACCAGAGAACCTGGGATCAACTACCAGCACCTATATGGTGGCCCATCTCCAGATCCAGGGGATCAGAACGACAGACAGACAGACAGACAGACAGAGATAAGGATGGCAGGCTTGCCTGGTCTTTCTTTCTTTCTTATCCGGTTTAAATAATGTTTATTTATTTATTTATTTATTTACTTATGTATTTATTAGATATAAGTACACTGTAGCTGTCTTCAGACACTCCAGAAGAGGGTGTCAGATACTGATGAACCTAAATCCCTCTTCTGGTCTGCATATCATGTACATAAACACAGCCTCACATACACTTCTAAAAATTTAAAGATGGGTAGGGCCACAAATAGGGGTCAACAATTAACAGCATTGTCTCCTCATCCAGAGAACCTGGTATCAACTACCAGCAACTATATGGTAGCCCATCTCCAGTTCCAGGGGATCAGACAGACAGACAGACAGACAGAGATACGGATGGCAGGCCTGCCTGGTCATACTTTCTTTCTTATCCTTTTTAAAAAATGTTTGTTTATTTATTTATTTATTTATTTATTTATTTATTTATTTATTATATATAAGTACACTGTAGCTGTCTTCAGACACTCTAGAAGAGGGTGTCATCTTCTGGAGAATCTAAATCCCTCTTATGGTCTGCATATGATGTACATAAACACAGCCTAATATATACTTCTAAATATTTAAAGATGGGTGGCGCCACTGAAAGGGCTCAACAATTAACAGCATTGTTTCCTCCTCCAGAGAACTTGGGATCAACTACCAGCAACTATTCGTGGCCCATCTCCAGTTCCCAGGTATCAGATTGACAGACAGACAGACAGACAGAGATATGGATGGCAGGCCTGCCTGGTCTTTCTTTCTGTCTTTTCCTTTTTAAAAAATGTTTATTTATTTATTTATATGTTTATTAGATATAAGTACACTCTAGCCGTCTTCAGACACTCCAGAAGAAGGTGTCAGATTCTGGAGAATGTAAATCCCTCTTATGGTCTGCATATGATGTACATAAACACAGCCTCACATTTAGTTCTTAAAATTTAAAGGTGGGGGGGGGCCACTGAAAGGGCTCAGCAATTAACAGCATTGTCTCCTCTTCCAGAGAACCTGGGATCAACTACCAGCAGCTATATGGTAGCCCATCTCCAGTTCCAGGGGATCAGACAGACAGACAGACAGAGATAAGGATGGCAGGCCTGCCTGGTCTTACTTTCTTTCTTATCCTTTTTAAAAACTGTTTATTTATTTATTTTTTATGTATTTATTATATATAAGTACACTGTAGCTGTCTTCAGACACTCCAGTAGAGGTTTTCAGATACTGGAGAATCTAAATCCTCTTATAATCTGAATATGATGTACATAAACACAGCCTCACATATACTTCTAAATATTTAAAATATGTGGGGCCACTGATAGGGCTCAACAATTAACAGCATTGTCTCTTCTTCCAGAGATCCTTGGATCAATTACCAGCAACTATATGGTGGCCCATCTCCACTTCCAGGGGATCAGACAGACAGACAGACAGACAGACAGAGATAAGGATGGCAGGCCTGCCTAGTCTTACTTTCTTTCTTATCCTTTTTAAAAAATGTTTATTTATTTATTTATTTATTTATTTATTTATTTATTATCTATTTATTTATTAGATATAAGTACACTGTAGCTGTCTTCAGACACTCCAGAAGAGGGTGTCAGATTCTGGAGAATCTAAATCCCTCTTATGGTCTGCATATGATGTACAAAAACACAGCCTCACATATACTTCTAAATATTTAAAGATGGGTTGCGCCACTGAAAGGGCTCAACAATTAACAGCATTGTCTCCTCATCCAGAGAACCTGGGATCAACTACCAGCAACTATTCGTGGCCCATCTCCAGTTCCCAGGTATCAGACTGACAGACAGACAGACAGACAGACAGAGATATGGATGGCAGGCCTGCCTGGTCTTTCTTTCTGTCTTATCTTTTTTAAAAAATGTTTATTTTTTATTTATTTATTTATTTATTTATTTATTTATTTATTTATTTATTAGATATAAGTACACTGTAGCTGTCTTCAGACACTCCAGAAGAGGGTGTCAGATTCTGGATAATCTAAATCCCTCTTATGGTCTGCATATGATGTACATAAACACAGCCTCACATATACTTCTAAAAATTTAAAGAAGGGTGGGGCCACTCTAAAAGCTCAACAATTAATAGCATTGTCTCCTCTTCCAGAGTACCTGGGATCAACTACCAGCAACTATATGGTGGCCCATTACCAATTCCAGGGGATCAGACAGACAGACATACAGACAGTGATAAGGATGGCAGGCCGGCCTGGTCTTTCTTTCTTTCTTATCCTTTTTAAAAAAATGTTTATTTATATATTTATTTATGTATTTATTAGATATAAGTACACTGTAGCTGTCTTCAGACACTCCAGAAGAGGGTGTCAGATACTTGAGAATCTAAATCCCTCTTATTGTCTGCATATGATGTACATAAACACAGCATCACATTTACTTCTAAAAATTTAAAGGTGGGGGGGGCCACTGAGAGGTCTCTACAATTAACAGCATTGTCTCCTCTACCTGAGAAACTGGGATCAACTACCAGCAACTATATGGTGGCCCATCTCCAGTTTCAGGGGATCAGGCAGACAAAGAGACAGACAGACAAGAGTGGCAGGCCTCCCTGGCTTTTCTTTCTTTCTTATACTTTTTAAAAAATATTTATTTATTTATTTCTTTATTTATGTATTTATTAGATATAAGTACACTGTAGCTGTCTTCAGACACTCTAGAAGAGGGTGTCAGATTCTGGAGAATCTAAATCCCTCTTATGGTCTGCATATGATGTACATAAACACAGCGTCACATATACTACTAAAAATTTAACGATGGGTGGGGCCACTGAAAGGTCTCAACAATTAACAGCATTGTCTCCTCTTCTAGAGAACCTGGGATCAACTACCAGCACCTATATGGTGGCCCATCTCCAGTTCGAGAGGATCAGAACGACAGACAGACAGACAGACAGACAGACAGAGATAAGGATGGCAGGCCTGCCTGGTCTTTCTTTCTTTCTTATCTGGTTTAAATAATGTTTATTTATTTATTTATTTATTTATTTATTTATATTTATTTATGTATTTATTAGATATAAGTACACTGTAGCTGTCTTCAGACACTCCAGAAGAGGGTGTCAGATACTGATGAATCTAAAACCCTCTTCTGGTCTGCATATGATGTACATAAACAAGCCTAATATACACTTCTAAAAATTTAAAGATGGGTAGGGCCACAAACAGGGGTCAACAATTAACAGCATTGTCTCATCTTCCAGAGAACCTGGTATCAACTACCAGCAACTATATGGTAGCCCATCTCCAGTTCCAGGTGATGAGACAGACAGACAGACAGACAGACAGAGATAAGGATGGCAGGCCTGCCTGGTCTTACTTTCTTTCTTATCCTTTTTAAAAAATGTTTATTTATTTATTTATTTATTTATGTATTTATTATATATAAGTACACTGTAGCTGTCTTCAGACACTCCAGTAGAGGGTGTCAGATTCTGGAGAATCTAAATCCTCTTATAATCTGAATATGATGTACATAAACACAGCCTCACATATATTTCTAAATATTTAAAGAAGTGTGGGGCCACTGAAAGCGCTCAACAATTAACAGCATTGTCTCCTCTTCCAGAGAACCTTGGATCAACTACCAGCAACTATATGGTGACCCATCTCCAGTTCCAGGGGATCAGACAGACAGACAGACAGACAGAGATAAGGATGGCAGGCCTGCCTGGTCTTACTTTCTTTCTTATCCTTTTTAAAAAATGTTTATTTATTTATTTATTTATTTATTTATTCATATATTTATTTATTTATGAATTTATTATATATAAGTACACTGTAGCTGTCTTCAGACACTCCAGTAGAGGGTGTCAGAATCTGGAGAATCTAAATCCTCTTATAATCTGAATATGATGTACATAAACACAGCCTCACATATACTTCTAAATATTTAAAGAAGTGTGGGGCCACTGAAAGGGCTCAACAATTAACAGCATTGTCTCCTCTTCCAGAGAACCTTGGATCAACTACCAGCAACTATATGGTGGCCCATCTCCAGTTCCCGGGGATCAGATACACAGACAGACAGACAGACAGAGATATGGATGGCAGGCCTGCCTGGTCTTTCTTTCTTTCTTATCCTTTTTAAAAAATGTTTATTTATTTATTTATTTATCAATTTATTTATTAGATATAAGTACACTCTAGCTGTCTTCTGACACTCCAGAAGAGGGTGTCAGATTCTGGAGAATCTAAATCCCTCTTATGGTCTGCATATGATGTACATAAACACAGCCTCACATTTACTTCTAAATATTTAAAGAAGTGTGGGGCCACTGAAAGGGCTCAACAATTAACAGCATTGTCTCCTCTTCCAGAGAACCTGGGATCAACTACCAGCAACTATTCATGGCCCATCTCCAGTTCCCAGGTATCAAATTGACAGACAGACAGACAGACAGAGATATGGATGGCAGGCCTGCCTGGTCTTTCTTTCTGTCTTATCCTATTTAAAAAATGTTTATTTATTTATTTATTTATTTATTTATTTATGTATTTATTAGATATAAGTACACTGTAGCTGTTCAGACACTCCAGAAGAGTGTGTCGGATTCTGGAGAATCTAAATCCCTCTTATGGTCTGCATATGATGTACATAAACACAGCCTCACATATACTTCTAAAAATTTAAAGAAGGGTGGGGCCACTCTAAAGCTCAACAATTAACAGCATTGTCTCATCTTCCAGAGTAACTGGGATCAACTACCAGCAACTATATGGTGGCCCATCTCCAGTTCCAGAGGATCAGACAGACAGACAGACAGACAGAGATAAGGATGGCAGTCCTGCCTGGTCTTTCTTTCTTTCTTATCCTTTTTAAAAAATGTTTGTTTATTTATTTATTTATTTATATATGTATTTATTAGATATAAGTACGCTGTAGCTATCTTCAGACACTCCAGAAGAGGGTGTCAGATTCTGGAGAATCTATATCCCTCTTATGGTCTGCATATGATGTACATAAACACAGCCTCACATATACTTCTAAAAATTTAAAGATGGGTGGGCCCACTGAAAGGGCTCAACAATGAACACCATTGTCTCCTCTTCCAGACAACGTGGGATCAACTTCCAGCAACTATATGGTGGCCCATCTCAAGTTCCAGGGGATAAGATAGACAGACAGACAGACAGAGATAAGGATGGCAGGCCTGCCTGATTTTTCATACTTTCTTATCCTTTTTAAAAAATGTTTATTTATTTATTTATTCATTCATTCATTTATTTATTTATTTATTAGATATAAGTACACTGTAGCTGTCTTCAGACTCTCCAGAAGAGGGTGTCCGATTCTGGAGAATCTATATCCCTCTTATTGTCTGCATATGATGTACATAAACACAACCTCACATATACTTCTAAAAATTTAAAGATGGGTGGGGCCACTGAAAGGGCTCAACAATGAACAGCATTGTCTCCTCTTCCAGAGGACCTGGGATCAACTACCAGCAACTATATTGTGGCCCATCTCAAGTTCCAGGGGATAAGACAGACATACATACAGACAGACAGACAAGAATTGCAGGCCTGCCTGGTTTTTCTTTCTTTCTTATACATTTTAAAAATGTTTATTTATTTATATATGTATTTATTAGATATAAGTACACTGTAGCTATCTTCAGACACTTCAGAAGTGGGTGTCATATTCTGGAGAATCTAAATCCCTCTTATGGTCTGCATATGATGTACATACACAGCCTCACATATACTTCTAAAAAGTTAAAGATGTGTGGGGCCACTGAAACGGCTCAATAATTAACAGCATTGTCTCCTCTTCCAGACAATGTGGGATCAACTATCAGCAACTATATGGTGGCCCATCTACAGTTCCAGGGGTTCAGACAGACAGACAGACAGACAAGGATTGCAGGCCTGCCTGGTTTTATTTTCTTTCTTATCCTTTTTAAAAAATGTTTATTTATTTATTTATTTATTTATTTATTTATGTATTTATTATATAAGTACACTGTAGCTGTCTTCAGACACTCCAGAAGAGGGTGTCAGATTCTGGAGAATCTAAATCCCTCTTATGGTCTGCATATGATGTACATAAACACAGCCTCACATATACTTCTAAAAATTTAAAGATGTGTGGGGCCTCTGAGAGGGCTCAACAATTAACAGCATTGTCTCCTCTACCAGAGAACCTGGGATCAACTACCAGCAACTATATGGTGGCCCATCTCCAGTTCCAGGGGATCAGGCAGACAAAGAGACAGACAGACAAGGGTGGCAGGCCTCCCTGGTTTTTCTTTCTTTCTTATCCTTTTTAAAAAATGTTTATTTATTTATTTATGTATTTATTAGATATAAGTACACTGTAGCTGTCTTCAGACACTCCAGAAGAGGGTGTCAGATTCTGGAGAATATAAATCCCTCTTATGGTCTGCATATGATGGACATAAACACAGATTCACATACACTTCTAAAAATTTAAGATGGGTGGGGTCACTGAAAGGGCTCAACAATTAACAGCATTGTCTCTTCTTCCAGAGAACCTGGGATCAACTACCAGCAACTATATGGTGGCCCATCTCCAGTTCCAGGGGATCAGACAGACAGACAGACAGACAGAGATAAGGAGGGCAGGCCTGCCTGGTTATTCTTTCTTTCTTATCCTTTTAAAATAATGTTTATTTATTTAGTTATTTATTTATTTATGTATTTATTAGATATAAGTACACTGTAGTTGTCTTCAGACACTCCAGAACAGGGTGTCAGATTCTGGAGAATCTAAATCCCTCTTATGGTCTGCATATGATGTACATAAACACAGCCTAACATATACTTCTAAAAATTTAAAGATAGGTGGAGCCACTGAAAGGGCTCAAAAATTAACAGCATTGTCTCCTCTTCCAGAGAACCTGGGATCAAATAACAGCAACTATATGGTGGCCCATCTCCAGTTCCAAGGGATCAGACAGACAGACAGACAGACTGACAGAGATAAGGATATAGGCCTGCCTGGTCTTTCTTTCTTTCTTATACTTAAAAAAAATGTTTATTTATTTATTTATATATTTATTAGATATAAGTACACTGTAGCTGTCTTCAGACACTCCAGAAGAGGGTGTCAGATTCTGGAGAATCTATATCTTTCTTATGGTCTGCATATGATGTACATAAACACAGCCTCACATATACTTCTAAAAATTTAAAGATGGGTGGGGCCACTGAAAGGGCTCAACAATTAACAGCATTGTCTCCTCTTACAGAGGACCTGGGATCAACTACCAGCAACTATATTGTGGCCCATCTCCAGTTCCAGGGGATCAGACAGACATACATACACACAGACAGACAAGGATTGCAGGCCTGTCTGGTTTTTCTTTCTTTCTTATACATTTTAAAAATGTTTATTTATTTATTTATTTATTTATTTATTTATTTATGTATTTATTAGATATAAGTACACTGTAGCTGTCTTCAGACACTTCAGAAGAGGGTGTCATATTCTGGAGAATCTAAATCCCTCTTATGGTCTGCATATGATGTACATAAACAAAGCCTCATATATACTTCTAAAAATTTAATGATGTGTGGGGCCACTGAAACGGCTCAAAAATTAACAGCATTGTCTCCTCTACCAGAGAACCTGGGATCAAATACCAGCAACTATATGGTGGCCCATCTCCAGTTCTAGGGGATCAGACAGACAGACAGACAGACAGAAAAGGATTGCAGGCCTGCCTGGTTTTACTTTCTTTCTTATCCTTTTTAAAAAATGTTTATTTATTTATTTATGTATTTATTACATATAAGTACACTGTAGCTGTCTTCAGACACTCCACAAGAGGGTGACAGATTCTGGAGAATCTAAATCCCTCTTATGGTCTGCATATGATGTACATAAACACAGCCTCACATATACTTCTAAAAATTTAAAGATGTGTGGGGCCACTGAAAAGGCTCAACAATTAACAGCATTGTCTCCTCTAACAGAGAACCTGGGATCAAATACCAGCAACTATATGGTGGCCCATCTCCAGTTCCAGGGGATCAGGCAGACAAAGAGACAGACAGACAAGGGTGGCAGGCCTGCCTGGTTTTTCTTTCTTTCTTATCCTTTTAAAATAATGTTTATTTATTTATTTATGTATTTATTAGATATAAGTACACTGTAGTTGTCTTCAGACACTCCAGAGGAGGGTGTCAGATTCTCGAAAATCTAAATCCCTCTTATGGTCTGCATATGATGTACATAAACACAGCCTCACATATACATCTAAAAATTTAAAGATAGGTGGAGCCACTGAAAGGGCTCAACAATTAACAGCATTGTCTTCTCTTCCAGAGAACCTGGGATCAACTACCTGCAACTATATGGTGGCCCATCTCCACTCCCAGGGGATCAGAGAGACAGACAGACAGACAAGGATAAGGATGGCAGTCCTGCCTGGTCTTTCTTTCTTATCCTTTTTAAAAAATGTTTATTTATTTATGTATTTATTAGATATAAGTACACTGTAGCTGTCTTCAGACACTCCAGAAGAGGGTGTCAGATTCTGGAGAATCTAAATCCCTCTTATGGTCTGCATATGATGTACATAAACACAGCCTCACATATACTACTAAAAATTTAACGATGGGTGGGGCCACTGAAAGCGCTCAACAATTAACAGCATTGTGTCCTCTTCCAGAGAACCTGTGATCAACTACCAGCACCTATATGGTGGCCCATCTCCAGTTCCAGGGGATCAGAATGACAGACAGACAGACAGACAGACAGAAGAGATAAGGATGGCAGGCCTGCCTGGTCTTCTTTCTTTCTTATCTGGTTTAAATAATGTTTATTTCTTTATTTACTTATTTATTTATGTATTTATTAGATATAAGTACACTGTAGTTGTCTTCAGACACTCCAGAAGAAGGTGTCAGATTCTGATGAATCTAAATCCCTCTTCTGGTCTCCATATGATGTACATAAACACAGCCTCACATACACTTCTAAAAATTTAAAGATGGGTAGGGCCACTGATAGGGTTCAACAATTAACAGCATTGTCTCCTCTTCCAGAGAACCTGGGATCAACTACCAGCAACTATATGGTAGCCCATCTCCACTTCCAGGGGATCAGACAGACAGACAGACATACAGACAGACAGACAGAGATAAGGATGGCAGGCCTGCCTGGTCTTACTTTCTTTTTTATCCTTTTTAAAAAATGTTTATTTATTTATTTATTTATTTATTTATTTATTTATTTATTTATTTATTATAAGTACACTGTAGCTGTCTTCAGACACTCCAGTAGAGGGTGTCAGATTCTGGAGAATCTAAATCCTCTTATAATCTGAATATGATGTACATAAAAAGGCCTCACATATACTTCTAAATATTTAAAGAAGTGTGGGGCCACTGAAAGGGCTCAACAATTAACAGCATTGTCTCCTCTTCCAGAGAACCTTGGATCAACTACCAGCAACTATATGGTGGCCCATCTCCAGTTCCCGGGGATCAGATAGACAGACATACAGACAGACAGAGATATGGATGGCAGGCCTGCCTGTTCTTTCTTTCTTTCTTATCCTTTTAAAAAATGTTTATTTATTTATTTATTTATTTATCTATTTATTTATTAGATATAAGTACACTGTAGCTGTCTTCAGACACTCCAGAAGAGGGTGTCAGATTCTGGAGAATCTATATCCCTCTTATGGTCTGTATATGATGTACATAAACACAGCCTTACATATACTTCTTAAAATTTTACGGTGGGGGGGGGCACTGAAAGTGCTCAGCAATTAACAGCATTGTCTCCTCTTCCAGAGAACCTGGGATCAACTACCTGCAACTATATGGTGTCCCATCTCCACTCCCAGGGGATCAGACAGACAGACACACAGACAAGGATAAGGATGGCAGGCCAGCCTGGTCTTTCTTTCTTTCTTATCCTTTTTAAAAAATGATTATTTATTTATGTATTTATTAGATATAAATACACTGTAGCTGTCTTCAGACACTCCAGAAGAGGGTGTCAGATTCGGGAGAATCTAAATCCCTCTTATAGTCTGCATATGATGTACATAAACACAGCCTAACATATACTAGTAAAAATTTAACGATGAGTGGGGCCGCTGAAAGGGCTCAACAATTAACAGCATTGTCTCCTCTTCCAGAGAACCTGGGATCAACTACCAGCACCTATATGGTGGCCCATCTCCAGTTCCAGGGGATCAGAACGACAGACAGACAGACAGACAGACAGAGATAAGGATGGCAGGCCTCCTGGTCTTTCTTTCTTTCTTATCCGGTTTAAATAATGTTTATTTATTTATTTATTTATTTATTTATTTATTTATTTATTTATTTATTTATTTATTAGATATAAGTACACTGTAGCTGTCTTCAGACACTCCAGAAGAGGGTGACAGGTTCTGATGAATCTAAATCCCTCTTCTGGTCTGCATATGATGTACATAAACACAGCCTCAAGACACTTCTAAAAATTTAAAGATGGGTAGGGCCACTGATAGGGCTCAACAATTAACAGCATTGTCTCCTCTTCCAGAGAACCCGGGATCAACTACCAGGAACTATATGGTAGCCCATCTCCAGTTCCAGGGGTTCAGACAGACACACAGACAGACAGACAGACAGAGATAAGGATGGGAGGCCTGCCTGGTCTTACTTTCTTTCTTATCCTTTTTAAAAAATGTTTATTTGTTTATTTATTTATTTATTTATTTATTTATTTATTTATTTATTTATTTATTATAAGTACACTGTAGCTGTCTTCAGACACTCCAGTAGAGGGTGTCAGATTCTGGAGAATCTAAATCCTCTTATAATCTGAATATGATGTACATAAACACAGCCTCATATATACTTCTAAATATTTAAAGAAGTGTGGGGCCACTGAAAGGGCTCAACAATTAACAGCATTGTCTCCTCTTCCAGAGAACCTTGGATCAACTACCGGCAACTATATGGTGGCCCATCTCCAGTTCCAGGGGATCAGACAGACAGACAGACAGACAGACAGAAATAAGGATGGCAGGCCTGCCTGGTCTTACTTTCTTTCTTATCCTTTTTAAAAATGTTTGTTTATTTATTTATTTATTTATTTATTTATTTATTTATTTATGTATGTATGTATTTATTATATATAAGTACACTGTAGCTGTCTTCAGACACTCCAGTAGAGGGTGTCAGATTCTGGAGAATCTAAATCCTCTTATAATCTGAATATGATGTTCATAAACATGCCTCACATATACTTCTAAATATTTAAAGAAGTGTGGTGCCACTGATAGGGCTCAACAATTAAGAGCATTTTCTCCTCTTCCAGAGAACCTTGGATCAACTACCAGCAACTATATGGTGGCCCATCTCCAGTTCCCGGGGATCAGATAGACAGACAGACAGACAGACAGTGCTAAGGATGGCAGGCCTGCCTGGTCTTTCTTTCTTTCTTATCCTTTTTAAAAAATATTTATTTATTTATTTATTTATTTATTTATTTATTTATTTATGCATTTCTTAGATATAAGTACACTGTAGCTGTCTTCAGACACTCCAGAAGAGGGTGTCAAATTCTGGAGAATCTAAATCCCTCTTATGGTCTGCATATGATGTACATAAACAGAGCCTCACATATACTTCTAAAAATTAAAATATGGGTGGGCCCACTGAAAGGGCTCAACAATTAACAGCATTGTTTCTTCTTCCAGAGAACGTGGGATCAACTACCAGCAACTATATGGTGGCCCATCTCAAGTTCCAGGGGATACGACAGACAGACAGACAGACAGAGATAAGGATGGCATGCCTGCCTGATTTTTCTTTCTTTCTTATACTTTTTTAAAAATGTTTATTTATTTATTTATGTATTTATTAGATATAAGTACACTGTAGCTGTCTTCAGACACTCCATTAGAGTGTGTCAGATTCTGGAGAATCTAAATCCCTCTTATGGTCTGCATATGATGTACATAAACACAGCCTCACATATACTTCTAAAAATTTAAAGATGGGTGGGGCCACTGAGAGGGCTCAACAACTAACAGCATTGTCTCCTCTTCCAGAGGACCTGGGATCAACTACCAGCAACTATATTGTGGCCCATATCCAGTTCCAGGGGATCAGACAGACATACATACAGACAGACAGACAAGGATTGCAGGCCTGCCTGGTTTTTCTTTCTTTCTTATCCTTTTAAAAAAATGTTTGTTTATTTATTTATTTATGTATTTATTAGATATAAGTACACTGTAGCTGTCTTCAGACACTCCAGAAGAGGGTGTCAGATTCTGGAGAATATAAATCCCTCTTATGGTCTGCATATGATGGACATAAACACAGATTCACATACACTTCTAAAAATTTAAAGATGGGTGGGGCCACTGAAAGGGCTCAACAATTAACAGCATTGTCTCTTCTTCCAGAGAACCTGGGATCAACTACCAGCAACTGTATGGTGGCCCATCTCCAGTTCCAGGGGATCAGACAGACAGACAGACAGACTGACAGAGATAAGGAGGGCAGGCCTGCCTGGTCTTTCTTTCTTTCTTATCCTTTTAAAATAATGTTTATTTATTTATTTATTTATTTATTTATTTATTTATTTATGTATTTATTAGATATAAGTACACTGTAGTTGTCTTCAGACACTCCAGAAGAGGGTGTCAGATTCTGGAGAATCTAAATCCCTCTTATGGTCTTCATAATATGTACATAAACACAGCCTAATATATACTTCTAAAAATTTAAAGATAGGTGGAGCCACTGAAAGGGCTCAACAATTAACAGCATTGTCTCCTCTTCCAGAGAACCTGGGATCAACTACCAGCAACTATATGCTGGCCCATCTACAGTTCCAGGGGATCAGACACACAGAGAGACAGACAGACACTGTAGGACCCAGAATATGACAAGAAACCCTGAGAAAGGTGGAAAATTAATAATACACTCTGTAGTACCCAGAATATGGCAAGAAACCCTCATAAAAGTAGAAAATTAAAAACTCACACTGAAGGAACCCAAATATGGCAAGAAAACCTGAAAAATGTGGAAAATGAGAATAATCACAGTGTAGGAACCAGAATTCCGAAAATACTTGAAAAACGTCGTAAATGAGAAAATCACATTTTAGGACCCAGAATATGGGGAGAAACCCTGAGAAACGTGGAAAATTAAAAATACACTCTGTAGCACTGAGAATATGGCAAGAAACCCTCAACAAAGTAGAAAATTAAAAACTCACACTGAAGGATCCCGAATATGGCGCGAAAACATGAAAAAGGTAGAAAATGAGAATAAATACACTGTATTACCCAGAATTACAAAAACATGAAAAACATCGAAAATGAGAAAATCACACTTGTAGGACCCAAAATACGAAAAAACTTGAAAAACGTGGAAAATGAGAAAATCACACTGCAGAAACCAGAATATGCCGAATAAGCATGAAAAACCTGAAAATTAAAAATTCACACTATTGGACACAGAATATGGTGAGAAACCATGAAAAGACTGGACAATTAAAAATTCACACTTCATTACCCAGATATGGAGAGAAATACTGAAAACCGTGGGAAAAAATTCACAATGAAGGACCTGGAATATGGCAAGAGACCCTGAAAAAACATGGAAATGAGAAAATCACACAGTATGACCCAGAATATGACGAAAAAACCTGAAAAAGATAAAATATTAAAATATCACACGGAAGGACCCAGAATATGGCGAAAAACCTGAAAAAGGAGGAAGATAAAAAACTCACACTGAAGGACACAGAATATGGCGAGAAAACCTGAAAAAAGTAGAAAATTAAAAATTCACACTGAAAGACCCCAAATATGGTTTGAAAACCTGAAAAAGGTGGAAAATGAGAATAATCACACTGTAGGACCCAGATTATGCCCAGAAACCCTGAAAACGTGTAAAATTAAAAAAACATGCTGTAGGACCCAAAATATGGCGAGAAAACCTGAAAAAAGTAGAAAATTAAAAATTCACACTGAAGGACCCCGAATATGGTGAGAAAACCTGAAAAAGGTGGAAAATGAGAATAATCACACTGAAGGACCCAGATTTTGCCCAGAAACCCTGAAAACGTGGAAAATTAAAAATACATGCTGTAGGACCCAGAATATGGCGAAAAACCCTGAAAAAAGTTCAAAATTACAAACTCACACTGTTGGACCCCAAATATGGCGAGAAACCCTGAAAAAGGTGGAAAATGAGAAAATCACATTTCAGGACCCAGAATAGGCCGAGAAAATGTGAAAAACGTGAAAATTAAAAATTCACACTAACGGACCCAGAATATGGCGAGAAAAAGTTAATAAAAAAGTAGAAAATTAAAATCTCACAGTGAAGGAGCCCAAACATGGCGAGAAAACCTGAAAAAGGTGGAAAATGAGAAAATCACACTGTAGGATCCAGAATATGGTGAGAAACCCTGAAGAAAGTAGAAAAATACAAACTGACACTGAAGGACCCCAAATATGGGGAGAAAACCTGAAAAAGGTGGAAAATGAGAAAATCACACTGCAGGACCCAGAATATTTCAAGAAACACTGAAAAACGTGAAAATCAAAAATTCACACTGTCGGACACAGAATATGGCGAGAAACCATGAAAAAAAGTGGATAATTAAAATTCACACTGTATTACCCATAATATGGGGAGAAATACTGAAAAACATGGAAAATTAAAAATCCACACTGAAGGACCTGGAATATGGCAAGAAAACCTGAAAATGTGGAAATGAGAAAATCACAGTGTAGGACCCAGAATATGAAGAAAAAACCTGAAAAACGTGGAAAATGAAAAATACATACTATAGGACACAGTTTATGGCGAGAAACCCTGAAAGAGTAGAAAATTAAAAACTCACACTGAAGGACCCCAAATATGGCAAGAAACCCTGAAAAAAGTAGAAAATTACAAACTGACACTGAAGAACCCCAATTATGGCGAGAAAACCTGAAAAAGGTGGAAAATGAGAAAATCACACTGTAGGACCCAGAATTACGAAAAAACTTGAAAATATCGAAAATGAGAAAATCACACTGTAGGACCCAGAATATGCCAAGAAACCCTGAAAACGTGAAAAATTAAAAATACAACGTTTAGGACCCAGAATACGGCGAGAAACCCTGAAAAAATTAGAAAATTAAAAACTCACACTGAAGGACCCGAAAAATGGCTAGAAAGGCTGAAAAAGGTGGAAAATGAGAAAATCACACTGTAGGACCCAGAATTACGAAAAAAATTGAAAAATGTGGAAAATGAGAAAATCACACTGTAGGACCCAGAATATGCCGAGAAACGCTGAAAAAAGTGAAACATTAAATATTCACACTGTCGGACCAAGAATATTACAAAAAAAAAACCCTTAAAAACGTGGAAAATTAAAAATTTACACTGTGGGACCCAGAATATGGCGAGAAACACTGAAAAATGTGGAAAATTAAATTCACACTGTAGGAACAAGAATATGCCGAGAAAACCTGAAAAAGTTTGAAAATGAAAAAATCACACTGTGGGACTGAGAATATAACGAAAAAAAAAACCTTAAAAACATGGAAAATTAAAAACTCCCACTGAAGAACCTAGAATATGGCAAGAAACCCTGAAAAAGGTGGAAAATGAGAAATTCACACTGTAGGACCCAGAATATGATGAGAAACACTGAAAAATGTTGAAAAATAAAAATTCACACTATAGGACCAGAATATGGAAAAAAAACCTTGAAAAACGTGGAAAATTAAAAATTCACACTGCAGGACCCAGAATATGCTGAGAAAACCTGAAAAAGGTGGAAAATGAGAAAATCACACTGTAGGATGGAGAATTGGGGAAAAAAACTTGAAAAAAGTCAAAAATTGGAAAATCGCACAGTAGGAGCAAGAATATGCCAGAAACCCTGAAAACGTGGAAAATTAAAAATACACGCTGTAGGATTCAGAATATGGCAAGAAACCCTGAAAGAAGTAGAAAATTAAAAACTCACACTGAAGGACCCGGAATATGGCGAGAAAACCTGAAAAATGTGGAAAATGAGAAAAACAATCTGTAGGACATAGAAATGCGAAAAAACTTAAAAAAAGTGGAAAATGAGAAAATCACATTGTAGGACCCAGAATATGCCAAGAAACCCTGAAAAACGAGAAAAAATAAAAATATGCTTTTTGGAGCCAGAATATTGCAAGAAACACAGTAAAAAGTAGAAAATTAAAAACTCACACTGAAAGACACCGAATATGGCAAAAAACCTGAAAAAGGTGGAAAATGAGTATAATCACACTGTAGGACACAGAATAGCGAAAAAACTTGAAAAACGTGGAAAAGGAGAAAATCACACTGCAGAACCCAGAATATGCCGAGAAACCCTGAAAAACTAGAAAATTAAAAACTCACACTGAAGGACCCCGAATATGGAGAGTTAACCTGAAAAAGGTGGAAAATGAGAAAATCACACTGTAGGACCCAGAAATACAAAAAAAACTTGAAAAACGTGGAAAAGGAGAAAATCACACTGCAAGACCCAGAATATGCCGAGAAACACTGAAAAATGTGAAAATAAAAAATTCACACTGTCAGACACAGAATATGGCAAGAAACCATGAAACAAGTGGAAAATGAGAAAATCACACTGTATTGCCCAGAATATGGCGAGAAATACTGAAAAACGTGGAAAATTAAAAATTCAGACTGAAGGACCTGGAATATGGCAAGAAAACCTGAAAAACGAGGAAATGGGAAAATCACACTGTACGAGCCAGAATATGCAGAGAAACCTTGAAAAACGTGGAAAATTAAAAATACACTCTGTAGGACCCAGAATATGGCGAGAAACCCTGAAGAATGTAGAAAATTAAAAACTCACATTGAAGGACCCCGAATATGGCGAGAAAACCTGAAAAAGGTGGAAAATGAGAAAATCACACCGTAGGACCCATAATATTACAAAAAACTTGAAAGAAGTGGAAAATTAAAAATTCACAGTGAAGGACCCAGAATATGGCGAGAAAACCTGAAAAACTAGGAAAATTCAAAATTCACACTGTAGGACCCAGAATATGGCTAGAAAACCTGAAAAAGTTGGAAAATGAGAATAATCACACTGTAGGACCAAGATATGCGAAAAAACTTGAAAAATTTCAAAATTAAGAAAATCACACTATAGGACCCAGAATATGCTGAGAAACACTGAAAAACGTGGAAAATTAAAAATACACGCTGTAGGACCCATAATATGTCGAGAAACCCTGAAAAATTAGAAATGTAAAAACTCACACTGAGGGACCCCAAATATGGCAAGAAAACATGAAAAAGGTGAAAAAAGAGAAAATCACACTGTAGGACCCAGAAATATGAAAAAACTTGAAAAATGTGGAAAATGAGAAAATCACACTGCAGAAACCAGAATATGCCGAACAACCATGAAAAACCTGAAAATTAAAAATTCACACAGTCGGACACAGAATATGGTGAGAAACCATGAAAAAAGTGGACAATTAAAAATTCACACTTTATTACCCAGATATGGTGAGAAATACTGAAAACCGTGGAAAAAAATTCACACTGAAGGACCTGGAATACGGCAAGTGACCCTGAAAAACATGGAAATGAGAAAATCACACAGTAGGACCCAGCATATGGCGAGAAAACCTGAAAAAAGTAGAAAATTAAAAATTCACACTGAAGGACCCCGAATATTGCAAGAAAACCTGAAAAGGGTGGAAAATGAGAATAATCAATCTGTAGGACCCAGCTTATGCCTAGAAACCCTGAAAACGTGGAAAATTAAAAATACATGCTGTAGGACCCAGAATATGGCGTGTAACCCTGAAAAAAGTTGAAAATAACAAACTCACAATGTAGGACCCCAAATATGGCGAGAAACCCTGCAAAAGGTGGAAAATGAGAAAATCACACTGCAGGATCAAGAATATGCCGAGAAAATGTGAAAAACGTGAAAATTAATAATTCACACTCACGGACCCAGAATATGGCGAGAAACACTTAATAAAAAAGTAGGAAATTAAAAATTCACAGTGAAGGAGCCCAAACATGACCAGAAAAACCTGAAAAAGGTGGAAAATGAGAAAATCACACTGTAGGATCCAGAATATGGCGAGAAATCCTGAAAAAAGTAGAAAAATAAAAACTCACACTGAAGGACCCCAAATATGGCAAGAAAACCCGAAAAAGGTGGAAAATGAGAAAATCACACTGCAGGACCAAGAATATTTAGAGAAATCCTGAAAAACGTGAAAATTTAAAATTCACACTCCAGGACCTAGAATATGCCGAGAAATCCTGAAAAACGTGAAAATTAAAAATTCACATTATCGGACCCAGAATATGGTTAGAAACCCTGAAAAACGGGAAAATTAAAAATTCAACTGAAGGACCCGGAATATGGCGAGAAACCCTGAAAAAAGTAGAAAACTAAAAATTCACACTGAAGTACCCGGAATATGGCGAGAAAACCTGAAAAGGTGGAAAATGAGAATAATCACAGTGTAGGACCCAGAATTGCACAAAAAAACTTGAAAAACATCGTAATGAGAAAATCACACTGTAGGACCCAGAATATGGCAAGAAACCCTGAGAAAAGTGGAAAATTAATAATACACTCTGTAGTACCCAGAATATGGCAAGAAACCCTCAAAAAAGTAGAAAATTAAAAACTCACACTGAAGAACCCCAAATATGGCAAGAAAACCTGAAAAATGTGGAAAATGAGAAAATCACATTTTAGGACCCAGAATATGGCGAGAAACCCTGAGAAACGTAAAAAATTAAAAATACACTCTGTAGCACCGAGAATATGGCAAGAAACCCTCAACAAAGTAGAAAATTAAAAACTCACAATGAAGGACCCCGAATATGGCGAGAAAACCTGAAAGAGGTGGAAAATGAGAAAATCACACTGTAGGACCCAGAATATGGCGAGAAACCCTGAGAAACGTGGAAAATTAAAAATACACTCTGTAGCACCCAGAATATGGCAAGAAACGCTCAAAAAAGTAGAAAATTAAAAACTCACACTGAAGGACCCTGAATATGCCGAGAAAACATGAAAAAGGTAGAAAATGAGAATATTCACACTATATTACCCAGAATTACAAAAACATGAAAAACATGGAAAATGAGAAAATCACACTGTAGGACCCAGAATATGCCCAGAAACCATGAAAAACGTGGAAAATTAAAAATACACGCTCTAGGACCCAGAATATGGCAAGAAACTTTGAAAAAGAAAATTAAAAATTCACACTGAGGTATCTCGAATATGGCGAGAAAACCTGAAAAAGGTGGAAAATGAGAATAATCACACTGTAGGACCCAGAATTGCGAAAAAACTTGAAAAACGTCGAAAATGAGAAAATCACACTGTAGGACCCCAGAATATGGCAAGAAAACCTGAAAAAGGTGGAAATTGAGTAAATCACACTTTAAGACCCAGAATTTCGAAAAAACTTGAAAAATGTAGAAAATGAGGAAATCACACTGTAGGACCCACAATATGACGAAAAAAAAACCTGAAAAACGTGGAAAATTAAAAATACACGCTGTAGGACACAGAATATGTCGAGAAACCCTGAAAAATTAGAAAATTAAAACCTCATACTGAAGGACCCTAAATATGGCGAGAGAACCTAAAAAATGTAGAAAATTAAAAATTCACACTAAAGGACCCAGAATATGGCAAGAAAACCTGAAAAAAGTAGAAAATTAAAAATTCACACTGAAGGACCTGGAATATGTGAAGAAAACCTGAAAACCGTGGAAATGAGAAAATCACACTGTAGGACCCAGAATATGACGGAAAAACCTGAAAAACGTGGAAAATTAAAAATTCACACTGAAGGACCTGGAATATGTGAAGAAAACCTGAAAAACGTGGAAATGAGAAAATCACACTGTAGGATCCAGCATATGACGGAAAAACCTGAAAAACTTGGAAAATTAAAAATTCACACTGAAGTACCCGGCATATGGTGAGAAAAACTGAAAAACGAGGAAAATTCAAAAACACACTGTAGGATCCAGAGTAAAGGCGAGAAAACCTGAAAAAGGTGGAAAGTGAGAATTTTCACAATGTAGGACCCAGATTTGGAAAAAAAAAAGTGAAAAACGTCGAAAATGAGAAAATCACACTGTAGGACCCAGAGTATGCCGAGAAACCCTAAAAAAGGTGGAAATTGAGAAAATCACACTTTAGGACCCAGAATTTCGAAAAAACTTGAAAAATGTAGAAAATGAGGAAATCACACTGTAGGACCCACAATATGACGAAATAAACCTGAAAAACGTGGAAAATTAAAAATACAGGCTGTAGGACACAGAATATGTTGAGAAACCCTGAAAAATTAGAAATTTAAAAACTCAACACTGAAGGACCCTAAATATGGCGAGAGAACATAAAAAAAGTAGAAAATTAAAAATTCACTCTAAAGGACCCGGAATATGCAATAAAACCTGAAAAAAGAGGAAAATTAAAAAATTCACACTGAAGGACCTGGAATATGTGAAGAAAACCTGAAAAACGTGGAAATGAGAAAATCACACTGTAGGAACCAGAATATGACGGAAAAACCTGAAAAACGTGGAAAATTAAAAATTCACACTGAAGTACCCGGCATATGGCGAGAAAAAACTGAAAAATGAGGAAAATTCAAAAACACACTGTAGGATCCAGAATATAGGCGAGAAAACCTGAAAAAGGTGGAAAGTGAGAATTATCACAATGTAGGACCCAGACTTGGAAAAAAAAAAAAGTGAAAAACGTCGAAAATGAGAAAATCACACTGTAGGACCCTGAGTATGCCGAGAAACCCTGAAAAACGAGGAAAATTAAAAATACACGTTGGAGGACACAGAATATGTAGAGAAACACTGAAAAATTAGAAAAGTAAAAAATCACATTGAAGGACCCTAAATATGGCGAGAAAACCTTAAAAAGTTGTAAAATGAGAAAATCACACTGTAGGACGCAGAATTACGAAAAAACTCGAAAAAAGTGGAAAATGAGAAAATCACACTGCAAGACCCAGAATATGCCAGAAACCCTGAAAAATGTAAAAATTAAAAATTCACCCAGAATATGGCGAGAAATACTGAAAAACGTGGAAAATTAAAATATTCACACTGAAGGACCCGGAATATGGCTAGGAAACCTGAAAAATGAGAAAAATTCAAAACTCACACTGTAGGAACCAGAATATGGCG
>NW_028227314.1:845062-870450 GCF_978045245.1 Mus caroli | reverse complement strand
TCCTACAGCAGTGTATTTTTAATTTTCCACGTTTTTCAGGGTTTCTCAGCATATTCTGGGTCCTACAGTGTGATTTTCTCATTTTTGACGTTTTTCAATTTTTTGTTTTCCAAATCTCGGTCCTACAGTGTGATTATTCTCATTTTCCACCTTTTTCAGGTTTTCTCGCCATATTCTGGGTTCTACAGTGTGAGTTTTGAGTTTTCCTCCTTTTTCAGGTTTTCTTGCCATATTCTGGGTCCTACATAGTGAGTTTTGAATTTTCCTCGTTTTTCAGGTTTTATTGCCATGTTCTGGGTCCTTCATTGTGAATTTTTAATTTTCTACATTTTTCAGGTTCTCTCGCCATATTTGGGGTTCTTCAGTGTGAGTTTTTAATTTTCTAATTTTTCAGGGTTTCTCAACATATTCTGTGTCCTACAGCGTGAGTTTTGAGTTTTCCTCTTTTTTCATGTTTTCTCGCCATATGCCTGGCTCTTTAGTGTTAATTTTTAATTTTCCACGATTTTCAGGTTTTTCCGTCATATTCTGGGTCCTACAGTGTGATTTTTCTCATTTCCACGTTTTTCAGCTTTTCTTGACATATTCCAGGACCTTTAGTGTGAATTTTAAATTTTCCACGTTTTTCAGTATTTCTCGCCATATTCTGTGTCCAACAGTGTGAATTTTTAATTTTCACGTGTTTCAGGGTTTATCGCCATATTCTGGGTCCTGCAGGTGTGATTTTCTCATTTTCCACATTTTTAAGGTACTCTTGCGATATTTGGGGTCCTTCAGTGTGAGTTGTAATTTTCTACTTTTTTTCAGGGTTCACGACATATTCTGTGTCCTACAGGGTGAGTTTTGGGTTTTCCTCGTTTTTCAGGGTTTCTCGCCATATTCTGGGTCCTACAGCGTGTATTTTTAATTTTCCATTTTTTCAGGGTTTCTAGGCATATTCTGGGTCCTACAGTGTGATTTTCTCATTTTCGATGTTTTTCAAGTTCTTTCGCAATTCTGGGTCCTTCTGTGTGGAATTTTTAATTTTCTACTTTTTTCAGGTTCTCTCTCCATATTTGGGGTCCTTCAGTGTAAGTTTATAATTTTCTAAATTTTCAGGATTTTTCAACAATTCTGTGTCCTAGAGCTTGTATTTTTAATTTTCCACGTTTTTCAAGTTTTTCGTCATATTCTGGGTCTTGCAGTGTGATTGTCTCATTTTCACGTTTTTCAAGTTTTTTCGTAATTCTGGGTCCTTCAGTGTGATTTTCTCATTTTTCAACTTTTTCAGGTTTTCTCGCCATTTTTGGGGTCCTTCCGTGTGATTTTTTACTTTTCTAATTTTTTCAGTGTTTCTCGACATATTCTGGGTCCTACAGCGTATATTTTTTAATTTTCCACGTTTTCAGGGTTTCTCGGCATATTCTGGGTCCTACATTGTGATTTTCTCATTTTCGATGTTTTTCATTTTTTTTTTCAAAATCTGGGTTCTGTAGTGTGATTATCCTCATTTTCCATCTTTTTCAGGATTTTCTCGCCATATTCTGGGTCCTATAGTGTGAGTTTTGAATTTTCCTTGTTTTTCAGGTTTTCTCACCATATGGAGGGGTCCTTCAGTGTGATTTTTAATTTTCCACGTTTTCAATATTTCTCGCCATATCATGGGTTAATACAGTGAGAATTTTTTAATTTTCCACTTTTTTCATGATTCTTGCCATATTCTGTGTACGACAGTGTGAATTTTTAATTTTCACGTTTTTCAGGGTTTATCGGCATATTCTGCTTCCAGCAGTGTGACTTTCTCATTTTCCACGATTTTCAAGTTTTTTCGCAATTCTTGGGGTACTTCACTGTGAGTTTTTAATTTTCTACTTTTTCAGGGTTCTCGCCATATTCTGGGTCCTACACCGTGTATTTTTTAATTTACCACGTTTTCAGGGTTTCTCGGCACATTATGGGTCCCTACAGTGTGATTATTGTCATTTTCCACCTTTTTCAGTTTTTCTGGCCATATTCCAGGTCCTTCAGTTTGAATTTTTAATTTTCAAGTTTTTCAGTATTTCTTTCCATATTTTGCCTAATACAGTGTGAATTTTTAATTTTCCACTTTTTTCATGGTTCTCGCCATATTCTTTGTCGACAATGTGAATCGTTAATTTTCACGTTATTCAGGGTTTCTCGGCATATTCTTTGTCCTACAGCGTGTATTTTTAATTTTCCACCTTTTTCAGGGTTTTTTTGTCATATTCTGGGTCCTACAATGTGATTTTTCTCATTTACGACTTTTTCAGGTTTTTTCCCATTTCTGGGTTCCTACAGAGTGATTTTCTGATTTTCCACCTTTTTCAGGATTTCTCGCCATATTAGGGGTCCTTCAGTGTGAGTTTGTAATTTTCTACTTTTTTTCAGGGTTTCTAGCCATATTCTGGGTCCTACAGCGTGTATTTTTTAATTTTCCACGTTTTTTCAGTATTTCTCGCCATATTCTGTGTCTGACAGTGTGAATTTTTAATTTTCACGTTTTTCAGGGTTTCTCTGCATATTCTGCGTCCCTGCCGTGTGATTTTCTCATTTTCCACCTATTTCAGGTTTTCTCGCCATAGTTGAGGTCCTTCAGTATGATTTTTTACTTTGCTAATTTTTCAGGGTTTCTCTCCATATTCTGGGTCCTATAGTGTGGATTTTTAATTTTCCACGTTTTTCAGGGTTTCTCAGCATATTCTGGGTCCTACAGTGTGATTTTCTCATTTTCGACGCTTTTTCAATTTTTTTTTCCAAATCTCGGTCCTACAGTGTAATTATTCTCATTTTCCACCTTTTTCAGGTTTTCTCGCCATATTCTGGGTTCTACAGTGTGAGTTTTGAGTTTTCCTCCTTTTTCAGGTTTTCTTGCCATATTCTGGGTCCTACATAGTGATTTTTGAATTTTCCTCGTTTTTTTAGGTTTATTGCCATGTTCTGGGTCCTTCATTGTGAATTTTAATTTTCTACATTTTTCAGGTTCTCTTGCCATATTTGGGTTTCTTCAGTGTGAGTTTTTAATTTTCTAATTTTTCAGGGTTTCTCGACATATTCTGTGTCCTACAGCGAGTGAGTTTTGAGTTTTCCTCGTTTTTCATGTTTTCTCACCATATGCCTGGCTCTTTAGTGTTAATTTTAATTTTCCACGATTTTCAGGTTTTTCCGTCATATTCTGGGTCCTACAGTGTGATTTTTCTCATTTCCACGTTTTTCAGCTTTTCTTGACATATTCCAGGACTTTCAGTGTGAATTTTAAATTTTCCACGTTTTTCAGTATTTCTCGCCATATTCTGTGTCCAACAGTGTGAATTTTTAATTTTCACGTTTTTCAGGGTTTATCGGCATTTCTGTGTCCTGTAGTGTGATTTTCTCATTTTCCACGTTTTCAAGTTTTTTCGTAATTCTGGGTCTTACAGTGTGATTTCTCATTTTCAACCTTTTCAGGTTTTCTCGCCATATTTGGGGTCCTTCAGTGTGATTTTTTACTTTTCTGATATTTCAGGGTTTCTCGCCATATTCTGTTTCCTACAGCGTGTATTTTTAATTTTCCACGTTTTTCAGGGTATCTCGGCATATTCTGGGTCCTAGAGTATTATATTCACATTTTCGACGTTTTGTAATTTTTTTTTTCAAATCTGGGTCCTACAGTGTGATTATTCTCATTTTCCACCATTTCAGGTTTTTCCATCATATTCAGGTTCCTACAGTGTGATTTTCTCATTTCCACGTTTTTCAGGTTTTCTTGACATATTCCAGGTCCTTCAGTGTGAATTTTTAATTTTCCCACGTTTTTCATTATTTCTCGCCATATTCTTTGTCCGACAGTGTGAATTTTTAATTTTCACGTTTTTCAGAGTTTCTCTGCATATTCTGGGTTCTGCAGTGGGATTTTCTCATTTTCCAACTTTTTCAGGTTTCTAGCCATATTTGGTGTCCTTCAGTGTGAATTTGTAATTTTCTAGTTTTTTTCAGGGTTTCTCTCTGTATTCTGCGTCCTACAGCATGTATTTTTAATTTTCCACGTTTTCAGGGTTTCTTGGCATATTCCTGGGTCCTACAGTGTGATTTTCTCATTTTCCACTTTTTCAAGTTTTTTCGCAATTCTGGGTCCTTCAGTGTGAATTTTTAATTTTCTACTTTTTTTCAGGTTCTCTCGCCATTTTTTTTGGTCCTTCAGTGTGAGGTTTTAATTTTCTTATTTTTCAGGGTTTCTCGACATATTCTGTGTCCTACATCGTGTATTTTTAATTTTCCACGCTTTTCAAGTTTTTACTTCATATTCCTGGGTCCTACATTGTGATTTTCTATTTTTCCACCTATTTCAGGTTTTCTCGCCATATTCTGGTTCCTACAGTGTGAGTTTTGAATTTTTCTCATTTTTTCAGGTTTCCTAGCCATATTCCGGGTCCTTCAGTGTGAATATTTTAATTTTCCACGTTTTTCAGTATTTCTCGCCATATTCTGGGTGAATTTTTAATTTTTACATTTTTCAGGGTTTCTGGCATATTCTGGGTCTTGCAGTGTGATTTTCTCATTTTCCACTTTTTTCGAGTTTTTTTCGTAATTCTGCGTCCTACAGTGTGATTTTCTCATTTTACAACTTTTAAGGTTTTCTCGCCATATTTAGGGTCCTTCAATGTGATTTTTACTTTTCTAATTTTTCAGTGTTTCTCTACATATCTGTGTCCTCCAACGTGTATTTTTAATTTTCCTCGTTTTTCAGGGTTTCTCGGCATACTCAGGGTCCTACAGTGTGATTTTCTCATTTTCGACGTTTTTCACTTTTTTTTTTTCCAAGTCTGGGTCCTACATTGTGATAATTCTCACTTTCCACCTTTTCAGGTTTTCTCGCCTATATTCTGGATCCTACAGTGTGTTTTGAATTTTCCTCATTTTTCAGTTTTTCTCGCCATATGCCGGGTACTTCAGTGTGAATTTTTAATTTTCCACGTTTTTCAGGTTTTTCCGTCATATTCTGGTTCCTACAGTGTGATTTTCTCATTTCCACGTTTTTCAGGTTTTCTCACATATTCCAGGTCCTTCAGTGTGAATTTTTAATTTTCCTCTTTTTTCAGGTTTTATTGCCATATTCCGGGTCCTTTAGAGTGAATTTTTAATTTTCTACTTTTTTTATGTTCTCTCGCCATATTTAGGGTCTTCAGTGTGAGTTTTTAATTTTCTAATTTTTCAGGGTTTCTCACATATTCTGTGTCCTACAGCCTGTATTTTTAATTTTCACGTTTTTCAGGTTTATTTCGTCATATTGTGGGTCCTACAGTGTGATTTCCTCATTTTCTACATTTTTCAAGTTTTTTCGAAATTCTGGGTCCTAAAGTGTGATTTTCTCAATTTCCACCTTTTTAGGGTTTCTCGGCATACTCTGGGTCCTACAGTGTGATTTTCTCATTTTCGACGTTTTTCACTTTTTTTTTTTCCAAATCTGGGTCCTACATTGTGAAAATTCTCACTTTCCACCTTTTTCAGGTTTTCTCGCCTTTTACTCTGGATCCTACAGTGTGTTTTTGAATTTTCCTCGTTTTTCAGTTTTTCTCACCATATGCCGGGTACTTCAGTGTGAATTTTTAATTTTCCAAGTTTTTCAGGTTTTTCCGTCATATGCTGGATCCTACAGTGTGATTTTCTCATTTCCACGTTTTTCAGGTTTTCTTCACATATTCCAGGTCCTTCAGTGTGAATTTTTAATTTTCCACGTTTTTCAGGTTTTTCCGTCATATTCTGGGTCCTACAGTGTGATTTTCTCATTTCACGGTTTTCAGGTTTTCTTCACATATTCCAGGTCCTTCAGTGTGAATTTTTAATTTTCTACTTTTTTCAGGTTTTCTTGCCATATTCTGGGTCCTTCAGTGTGAATTTTTAATTTTCCTCTTTTTTCAGGTTTTATTGCCATATTCCGGGTCCTTTAGTGTGAATTTTTAATTTTCTACATTTTTTAGGTTCTCTCGCCATATTTAGTGTCCTTCAGTGTGAGGTTTTAATTTTCTAATTTTTCAGGGTTTTCTCGACATATTCTGTGTCCTACAGCGTGTATTTTTAATTTTCCACGTTTTCAGGTTTTTTTTTTCGTCATATTGTGGGTCCTACAGTGTGATTTCCTCATTTTCTACATTTTTCAAGTTTTTTCGAAATTCTGGGTCTTAAAGTGTGATTTACTCAATTTCCCACCTTTTTCAGGTTTTCTTGCCATATTCTGGGTCCTACAGTGTGATTTTCTCATTTTCGACGTTTTTCAAGTTTTTTTCGCAATTCTGGGTCCTACAGTGTGATTATTCTCATTTTCCACCTTTTTCAGGTTTTCTCGCCATATTCGTGATACCTCAGTGTGAATTTTTAATTTTCTTTTTCAAAGTTTCTCGCCATATTCTGGGTCCTAGAGCGTGTATTTTTAATTTTCCACGTTTTTCATGGTTTCTGGGCATATTCTGGGTCCTACAGTGTGATTTTCTCATTTCCATGTTTTTCATGTTTTTGTAATTCTGGGTAATATAGTGTGAATATTTCTCATTTTCTACCCTTTTTCATGTTTTCTCGGCATATTCAGGGTCCTTCAGTGTGAGTTTTTAATTTTCTACTTTTTTGAGCGTTTCTTGCCATATTCTGGGTGCTACAGAGTGTATTTTTAATTTTCCACGTTTCTCAGGGTTTCTCGCCATATTCTGGGTCCTACAGTGTGATTTTCTCATTTTCCACCTCTTTCAGGTTTTCTCGCCATATTCGGGTTCCTTCATTGTGAGTTTTTAATTTTCTACTTTGTTGAGGGTTTCTTGCCATATTCTCGGTGCTACAGAGGTGTATTTTTAATTTTCTACGTTTCTCAGGGTTTCTCGCCATATTCTGGGTCCTAAAATGTGATTTTCTCATTTTCCACATTTTTCAGGTTTTCTTGCCATATTTGGGGTTCTTCAGTGTGAGTTTTTAATTTTCTACTTTTTTGAGGGTTTCTTGCCATATTCTGGGTACTACAGAGTCTATTATTAATTTTCCACTTTTCTCAGGGTTTCTTGCCATATTCTGGGTCCTACAGTGTGATTTTCTCATTACGATGTTTTTCAAGTTTTTTTTGTGCAATTCTGGGTCCTACACTGTGATTATTCTCATTTTCCACCTTTTCAGGTTTTCTCGCCATATTCCGGGTACTTCAGTGTGAATTTTTAGTTTTCTACTTTTTTCAGGGTTTCTCGCCATATTCCGGGTCCTTCAGTTGAATTTTTAATTTTCCCGTTTTTCAGGGTTTCTAACCATATTCTGGGTCCGATAATGTGAATTTTTAATTTTCACGTTTTTCAGGATTTCTCGGCATATTCTAGGTCCTGGAGTGTGAATTTTAAATTTTCACGTTTTTCAGGATTTCTCTAAATATTCTTGGTCCTGCAGTGTGATTTTCTCATTTTCCACCTTTTTCGGGTTTTCTTGCCATATTTGGGGTCCTTCAGTTTTTATTTTTCTACTTTTTTCAGGATTTCTCGCCATATTCTGGATCCTACAGTGTGATTTTCTCATTTTCCACCTTTTTCAGGTTTTTATGGTCATGTTTGGGCTCCTTCACTGTGAATTTTTAATTTCCTACTTTTTTATTAAGTGTTTCTCGCCATATTCTGGGTCCGTGAGTGTGAATTATTAATTTTCACGTTTTTCACATTTTCTCGGCATATTCTTGATCCTACAGTGTGATTTTCTCATTTTCCACCTTTTGCAGGGTTTCTCGCCATATTTGGGGTCCTACATTGTGAGTTTGTTATTTTCAACTTTTTTCAGGGTTACACGCCATATTCTGGGTCCTACAGCATGTATTTTTAATTTTCCACGTTTTCAGGGTTTCTAGGCATAAGCTGGGTCCTACAGATTGATTATTCTCATTTTCCACCCTTTTCAGGTTTTCTTGCAATATTCGGGGTCCTTCAGTGTGAATTTTTAATTTTCTACTTTTTTCAGGTTTTCTTGCCATATGCTGGGTCCTACTGTGTGATTTTCTCATTTCCATGTTTTTCAGGGTCACTTGCCGTATTCCAGGTCCTTCAGTGTGAATTTTTTTCCACGGTTTTCAGTATTTCTCACCATATCTGGGTAATAAAGTGTGAATTTTTAATTGTCCACTTTTTTCATGGTTTCTCACCATATTCTGTGTCCGACTGTGTGAATTTTTAATTTTCAGGTTTTTCATGGTTGTTCGGCATATTCTGGTTTCTGCAGTGTGATTTTCTCATTTTCCACATTTTTCAAGTTTTTTCATATTTCTGGGTCCTACAGTGTGATTTTCTCTTTTTTCACCTTTTTCATGTTTTCTTGCCATATTTGGGGTCCCTCAGTGTGAGTTTTTACATTTCTAATTTTTCAGGGTTTCTCGACATATTATGGGTCCTACAGCGTGTATTTTTAATTTTCCACGTTTTTCAGTGTTTCTCAGCATATTCTGGGTCCTACAGTGTGATTTTCTCAATTTTGAAATTTTTCAAGTTTTTTCGCATATCTTGGTCCTACAGTGTGATTATTCTCATTTTCCAACTTTTTCAGGTTTTCTAGCCATATTCTGGGTCCTACAGTGTGAATTTTGAATTTTCCTAGTTTTTCAGGTTTTCTCGCCATATTCTGGGTCCTTCACTGTGAATTTTTAATTTTCCACTTCTTTCAAGTTTTTTGTAATATTATGGGTCCTACGGTGTGATTTTCTCATTTTCCACCTTTTTCAGGTTTTCTCGCCATATTCGGGGTCCTTCAATGTGAATTTTTAATTTTCTACATTCTTCAGGGTTTCTCGCCATATTCTGGGTCCTACAGAGTGTATTTTTAATTTTCCACGTTTTTCAAGGTTTCTCTGCATATTCTGGCTCGTACAGTGTGATTTTCCCATTTCCTCGTTTTTCAGGTTTTCTTGCCATATTCCAGGTCCTTCAGTCTGAATTTTTAATTTTCCACATTTTTCAGTATTTCTCGCCATATTCTGGGCAATACAGTGTGATTTTCTCATTTTCCACTTGTTTCATGGTTTCTTGCCATATTCTGTGTCTGACAGTGTGAATTTTTTTATTTTCACATTTTTCAGTGTTTCTTGGCATATTCTGGGTCTTGCAGTGTGATTTTCTCCTTTTCCACGTTTTTCAAGTTTTTTTTGTAATTCTGGGTCCTACAGTGTGATTTTCTCATTTTCCACCTTTTTCAGGTTAACTCTCCATATTCGGGGTCCTTCAGTGTGAGTTTTTAATTTTCTAGTTTTTCAGGGTTTCTCGGCATATTCTGGGTTCTGCAGTGTGATTTTCTCCTTTTCCACGTTTTTCAAGTTTTTTCGCTATTCTGTGTCCTACAGAGTGATTATACTCATTTTCCACCTTTTTCAGGTTTTTTGCCATATTCGGTGTCTTTCAGTGTGAGTTTTTAATTTTCTACTTTTTACTGTGTTTCTTGCAATATTCTGGCTCCAAAAAGCATATTTTTATTTTTTCTCGTTTTTCAGGGTTTCTTGGCATATTCTGGGTCCTACAATGTGATTTTCTCATTTTCCACTTTTTTAAAGTTTTTTCGCATTTCTATGTCCTACAGATTGTTTTTCTCATTTTCCACATTTTTCAGGTTTTCTCGCCATATTCCGGGTCCTTCAGTGTGAGTTTTTAATTTTCTACTTCTTTCAGGGTTTCTTGCCATATTCTGAATCCTACAGCGTGTATTTTTAATTTTCCACGTTTTCAGGGTTTCTGGCATATTCTTGCTCCTACTGTGCGATTTTCCAATTTTTGACTTTTTTCAAGTTTTTTTCCCCAATTCTCCATCCTACAGTGTGATTTTCTCATTTTCCACCTTTTTCAGGTTTTCTCAGCATATTCTGGGTCCTGCAGTGTGAATTTTTAATTTTCCACGTTTTTCAAGGTTTTTTTCCATATTCTGGTCCTATAGTGTGAATTTTTATTTTTCAACATTTTTCAGTGTTTCTCATCATATTCTGGGTCCTACAGTGTGAATTTCTCATTTTCCACCTTTTTCAGGGTTTCTTGCCATATTCTAGGTTCTTCAGTGGGAGTTTTTAATTTTCCATGTTTTTAAGGTTTTTTTTTTCGTTATATTCTCAGTCCCACAGTGTGATTTTTTCATTTTCAAACTTTTTCAGGTTTTCTCGGCATATTCTTGTTCCTACAGTGTGAATTTAATTTTCCACATTTTTCAGTGTTTCTCGCCATATTCTGGGTCCCACAGTGTAAATTTTTAATTTTCCACGTTTTTAAGGGTTTTTTTTTTGGTAATATTCTTGGTCCGACAGTGTGAATATTTAATGTTTCACTTTTTTCAGCGTTTCTCGGCATATTCTGGGTCCTACAGTGTGATTTTCTCATTTTCCACATTTTTCAATTTTTTTCGTAATTCTGGGTCCTACAGTGTGATTTTCTCATTTTCCACCTTTTTCAGCCTTTCTAGCCATTTTTCGGGTCCTTCAGTGTGAGTTTTTAATTTTCTAATTTTTTCAGGGTTTCTCGCCGTATTCTGGGTCCTAAACGTTGTATTTTTAATTTTTCACGTTTTCAGGGTTTCTTGGCATATTCTGGGTCCTACAGTGTGATTTTCTCATTTTCGATATTTTCAAGTTTTTTCGTAATTCTGGGTCCTACAGTGTGATTTTCTCATTTTCCACCTTTTTCAGGTTTTCTCGCCATAATTGGGGTTCTTCAGTGTCAGTTTGTAATTTTCTACTTTTTTCAGGGTTTCTTGCCATATTTGGGGTCCTTCAGTGTGAGTTTTTAATTTTCTACTCTTTCAGGGTTTCTCGCCATAAACTGTGTCCTATAGTATGTATTTTTCATTTTCCATGTTTTTCAGGTTTTTTCTTCATATTCTGGGTCCTACACTGTGATTTTCTCATTTCCACATTTTCAGGTTTTCTTGCCATATTCCAGGTCCTTCAGTGTGGATTTTTAATTTTCCATGTTTTTCAGTATTTCTCCCCATATTATGGGTAATACAGTGTGAATTTTAATTATCCACTTTTTTTCATGGTTTCTCGCCATATTCTGTGTCCGACAGTGTGAATTTTTGATTTTCACGTTTTTCAGTGTTTCTTGAAATATTCTGGGTCCTGCAGTGTGATTTTCTCATTTTCCACCTTTTTCAGGTTTTCTCCCCATATTTGGGGTCCTTCAGTGTCAGTTTGTATTTTTCTACTTTCTTCAGGGTTTCTCACCATATTCTGGATCCTACAGTGTGATTTTCTCATTTTCCACCTTTTTCAGGTTTTCTCGCCATGTTTGGGCTCCTTCACTGTGAGATTTTAATTTTCTACTTTTTTATTAACTTTTTCTCGCCATATTCTGGGTCCGTTAGTGTGAATTTTTAATTTTCACGTTTTTCACATTTTCTCGGCCTATTCTGGGTCCTGAAATGTGATTTTCTCATTTTCCACCTTTTTCAGGGTTTCTCGCCATATTTGGGGTCCAACAGTGTGAGTTTGTTATTTTGAACTTTTTTCAGGGTTTTTCGCCATATTCTGGGTCCTACAGCATGTATTTTTAATTTTCCACGTTTTCAGGGTTTCTGGGCAAAATCTGGGTCCTTCAGTGTGATTATTCTCATTTTCCACCTTTTTCAGGTTTTCTCACCATATTCGGGGTCCTTCAGTGTGAATTTTTAATTTTCTACTTTTTTCAGGTTTTCTCGCCATATTTTGGGTCCTACAGCATGTTTTTTTAATTTTACACGTTTTCAGGGTTTCTGGGCATAATCTGGGTCCTACAGTGTGATTATTCTCATTTTCCACCTTTTTCAGGTTTTCAAACCATATTTGGGGTCTTTCAGTGTGAATTTTTAATTTTCTACTTTTTTCAGGTTTTCTCGCCATATTCTGTGTCCTTCAGTGTGAGTTTTTTATCTTCCTCCTTTTTCAGGTTTTTCGCCATATTCTGGGTCCTTCCGTGTGATATTTTAATATTTTATCTTTTTCAGGTTTTTTCGTCATATTCTGGGTCATACTGTGTGATTTTCTCATTTCCATGTTTTTTCAGGGTCTCTTGCCATATTCCAGGTCCTTCATTGTGAATTTTTTCCCACGGTTTTCAGTATTTCTCTCCATATCTGGGTAATGAAGTGTGAATTTTTAATTGTCCAGTCTTTTCATGGTTTCTCACCATATTCTGTGTCCAATAGTGTGAATTTTTAATTTTCAGGTTTTTCATGCTTATTCGGCATATTCTGGTTTCTGCAGTGTGATTTTCTCATTTTCCACGTTTTTCAAGTTTTTTCGTATTTGGGTCCTACAAGTGTGATTTTCTCATTTTCGATGTTTTTCATGTTTTTGTAATTCTGGGTAATACAGTGTATTTATTCTCATTTTCTACCTTTTTCATGTTTTCGCGCCATATTCGGGATCCTTCAGTGTGAGTTTTTAATTTTCTACTTTGTTGAGGGTTTCTTGCCATATTCTCAGTGCTACAGAGTGTATTTTTAATTTTCCACGTTTCTCAGGGTTTCTCCCCATATTCTGAGTCCTAAAATGTGATTTTCTCATTTACGACGTTTTTCAAGTATTTTCGGAATTCTGGTTCCTACACTGTGATTATTCTCATTTTCCACATTTTTCAGGTTTTCTTGCCATATTTGGGTTCCTTCAGTGTGAGTTTTTAATTTTCTACTTTTATGAGGGTTTCTTGCCATATTCTGGGTACTACAGAGTGTATTATTAATTTTCCACCTTTCTCAGGGTTTCTTGTCATATTCTGGGTCCTACAGTGTCTGTCTGTCTCTCTGTGTGTCTGATCCCCTGGAACTGTAGATGGGCCAGCATATAGTTGCTGGTAGTTGATCCCAGGTTCTCTGGAAGAGGAGACAATGCTGTTAATTGTTGAGCCCTTTCAGTGGCTCCACCTATCTTTAAATTTTTAGAAGTATATATTAGGCTGTGTTTATGTACATATTATGAAGACCATAAGAGGGATTTAGATTCTCCAGAATCTGACACCCTCTTCTGGAGTGTCTGAAGACAACTACAGTGTACTTATATCTAATAAATACATAAATAAATAAATAAATAAATAAATAAATAATAAATAAACATTATTTTAAAAGGATAAGAAAGAAAGAAAGACCAGGCAGGCCTGCCCTCCTTATCTCTGTCAGTCAGTCTGTCTGTCTGTCTGATCCCCTGGAACTGGAGATGGGCCACCATACAGTTGCTGGTAGTTGATCCCAGGTTCTCTGGAAGAAGAGACAATGCTGTTAATTGTTGAGCCCTTTCAGTGGCCCCACCCATCTTTAAATTTTTAGAAGTGTATGTGAATCTGTGTTTATGTCCATCATAGGCAGACCATAAGAGGGATTTATATTCTCCAGAATCTGACACCCTCTTCTGGAGTGTCTGAAGACAGCTAAAGTGTACTTATATCTAATAAATACATAAATAAATAAATAAATAAACATTTTTTAAAAGGATAAGAAAGAAAGAAAAACCAGGCAGGCCTGCAATCCTTGTCTGTCTGTCTGTATGTATGTCTGTCTGATCCCCTGGAACTGGATATGGGCCACAATATAGTTGCTGGTAGTTGATCCCAGGTCCTCTGGAAGAGGAGACAATGCTGTTAGTTGTTGAGCCCTCTCAGTGGCCCCACCCATCTTTAAATTTTTAGAAGTATATGTGAGGCTGTGTTTATGTACATCATATGCAGACCATAAGAGGGATTTAGATTCTCCAGAATCTGACACACTCTAATGGAGTGTCTGAAGACAGCTACAGTGTACTTATATCTAATAAATACATAAATAAATAAATAAACATTTTTTAAAAAGTATAAGAAAGAAAGAAAAATCAGGCAGGCATGCCATCCTTATCTCTGTCTGTCTGTCTGTGTGTCGTATCCCCTGGAACTTGAGATGGGCCACCATATAGTTGCTGGTAGTTGATCCCACGTTCTCTGGAAGAAGAAACAATGCTGTTAATTGTTGAGCCCTTTCAGTGGGCCCACCCATATTTCAATTTTTAGAAGTATATGTGAGGCTCTGTTTATGTACATCATATGCAGACCATAAGAGGGATTTAGATTCTCCAGAATTTGACACCCTCTTCTGGAGTGTCTGAAGACAGCTACAGTGTACTTATATCTAAGAAATGCATAAATAAATAAATAAATAAATAAATAAATAAATAAATATTTTTTAAAAAGGATAAGAAAGAAAGAAAGACCAGGCAGGCCTGCCATCCTTAGCACTGTCTGTATGTCTGTCTGTCTGATCCCCTGGAACTGGAGATGGGCCACCATATAGTTGCTGGTAGTTGATCCCAGGTACTCTGGAAGAGGAGACAATGCTGTTAATTGTTGAGCTTTTAGAGTGGCCCCACACTTCTTTAAATTTTTAGAAGTATATGTGAGGCTGTGTTTATGTACATCATATGCAGACCATAAGAGGGATTTAGATTCTCCAGAATCTGACATCCTCTTCTGGAGTGTCTGAACAGCTACAGTGTATTTATATCTAATAAATAAATAGATAAATAAATAAATAAATAAATAAATAAATAAACATTTTTTTAAAAAGGATAAGAAAGAAAGAAAGACCAGGCAGGCCTGCCATCCATATCTCTGTCTGTCTGTCTGTCTGTCTATCTGATCCCCGGGAACTGGAGATGGGCCACCATATAGTTGCTGGTAGTTGATCCAAGGTTCTCTGGAAGAGGAGAAAATGCTCTTAATTGTTGAGCCCTATCAGTGGCCCCACACTTCTTTAAATATTTAGAAGTATATGTGAGGCCTGTTTATGAACATCATATTCAGATTATAAGAGGATTTAGATTCTCCAGAATCTGACACCCTCTACTGGAGTGTCTGAAGACAGCTACAGTGTACTTATATATAATAAATACATAAATAAATAAATAAATAAATAAATAAATAAATAAATAAACATTTTTAAAAAGGATAAGAAAGAAAGTAAGACCAGGCAGGCCTGCCATCCTTATTTCTGTCTGTCTGTCTGTCTGTCTGTCTGTCTGATCCCCTGGAACTGGAGATGGGCCACCATATAGTTGCTGGTAGTTGATCCAAGGTTCTCTGGAAGAGGAGACAATGCTGTTAATTGTTGAGCCCTTTCAGTGGCCCCACACTTCTTTAAATATTTAGAAGTATATATGAGGCTGTGTTTATGTACATCATATTCAGATTATAAGAGGGTTTATATTCTCCAGAATCTGACACCCTCTACTGGAGTGTCTGAAGACAGCTACAGTGTACTTATAATAAATAAATAAATAAATAAATAAATAAATAAATAAATAAACATTTTTTAAAAAGGATAAGAAAGAAAGTAAGACCAGGCAGGCCTCCCATCCTTATCTCTGTCTTTCTGTCTGTCTGTGTGTCTGTCTGAACCCCTGGAACTGGAGATGGGCTACCATATAGTTCCTGGTAGTTGATCCCGGGTTCTCTGGAAGAGGAGACAATGCTGTTAATTGTTGAGCCCTATCAGTGGCCCTACCCATCTTTAAATTTTTAGAAGTGTCTTGAGGCTGTGTTTATGTACATCATATGCAGACCAGAAGAGGGATTTAGATTCATCAGAACCTGTCACCCTCTTCTGGAGTGTCTGAAGACAGCTACAGTGTACTTATATCTAATAAATAAATAAATAAATAAATAAATAAATAAATAAATAAATAAATAAACATTATTTAAACCGGATAAGAAAGAAAGAAAGACCAGGAGGCCTGCCATCCTTATCTCTGTCTGTCTGTCTGTCTGTCTGTCGTTCTGATCCCCTGGAACTGGAGATGGGCCACCATATAGGTGCTGGTAGTTGATCCCAGGTTCTCTGGAAGAGGAGACAATGCTGTTAATTGTTGAGCCCTTTCAGCGGCCCCACTCATCGTTAAATTTTTACTAGTATATGTTAGGCTGTGTTTATGTACATCATATGCAGACTATAAGAGGGATTTAGATTCTCCCGAATCTGACACCCTCTTCTGGAGTGTCTGAAGACAGCTACAGTGTATTTATATCTAATAAATACATAAATAAATAATCATTTTTTAAAAAGGATAAGAAAGAAAGAAAGACCAGGCTCTCCTGCCATCCTTATCCTTGTCTGTGTGTCTGTCTGTCTGATCCCCTGGGAGTGGAGATGGGACACCATATAGTTGCAGGTAGTTGATCCCAGGTTCTCTGGAAGAGGAGACAATGCTGTTAATTGCTGAGCACTTTCAGTGCCCCCCCCCACCGTAAAATTTTAAGAAGTATATGTAAGGCTGTGTTTATGTACATCATATACAGACCATAAGAGGGATTTAGATTCTCCAGAAGATGACACCCTCTTCTAGAGTGTCTGAAGACAGCTATAGTGTACTTATATCTAATAAATAAATAAATAAATAAATAAATAAATAAATAAATAAACATTTTTTTAAAAGTATAAGAAAGAAAGAAAGACCAGGCAGGCCTCCATCCTTATCTCTGTCAGTCTGTCTGTCTGACTGTCTGATACCCTGGAACTGGAGATGAGCCACCATATAGTTGCTGGGAGTTTATCCAAGGTTCTCTGGAAGAGGAAGCAATGCTGTTAATTGTTGAGCCATTTTTGGGGCCCCACCCATCTTTAAATTTTTAGAAGAAAATGTGAGTCTGTGTTTATGTACATCATATGCAGACCATAAGAGGGATATAGATTCTCCAGAATCTGACACCCTCTTCTGGAGTGTCTGAAGACAGCTACAGTGTACTTATATCTAATAAATAAATAGATAAATAAATAAATAAATAAATAAACATTTTTTAAAAGGATAAGAAAGAAAGAAAGAACAGGCAGGCCTGCCATCCATATCTCTGTCTGTCTGTCTGTCTGTCTATCTGATCCCCGGGAACTGGAGATGGGCCACCATATAGTTGCTGGTAGTTGATCCAAGGTTCTCTGGAAGAGGAGACAATGCTGTTAATTGTTGAGCCCTTTCAGTGGCCCCACACTTCTTTAAATATTTAGAAGTATATGTGAGGCCTTTTTATGTACATCATATTCAGATTATAAGAGGATTTAGATTCTCCAGAATCTGACACCCTCTACTGGAGTCTCTGAAGACAGCTACAGTGTATTTATATAATAAATACATAAATAAATAAATAAATAAATAAATAAATAAATAAACATTTTTTAAAAAGGATAAGAAAGAAAGTAAGACCAGGCAGGCCTGCCATCCTTATCTCTGTCTGTCTGTCTGTATGTCTGTCTGTCTGTCTGATCCCCTGGAAGTGGAGATGGGCTACCATATAGTTGCTGGTAGTTGATCCCAGGTTCTCTGGAAGAGGAGACAATGCTGTTAATTGTTGAACCCTATCAGTGGCCCTACCCATCTTTAAATTTTTAGAAGTGTATGTGAGGCTGTGTTTATGTACATCATATGGAGACCAGAAGAGGGATTTAGATTCATCAGAATCTGACACCTTCTTCTGGAGTGTCTGAAGACAACTACAGTGTACTTATATCTAATAAATACATAAATAAATAAGTAAATAAAGAAATAAACATTATTTAAACCAGATAAGAAAGAAAGAAGACCAGGCAGGCCTGCCATCCTTATGTCTTCTGTCTGTCTGTCTGTCTGTCATTCTGATCCCCTGGAACTGGAGATGGGCCACCATATAGGTGCTGGTAGTTGATCACAGGTTCTCTGGAAGAGGACACAATGCTGTTAATTGTTGAGCGCTTTCATTGGCCCCACCCATCGTAAATTTTTAGTAGTATATGTGAGGCTGTATTTATGTACATCATATGCAGACCATAAGAGGAATTTAGATTCTCCAGAATCTGACACCCTCTTCTGGAGTGTCTGAAGACAGCTACAGTGTACTTATATCTAATAAATACATAAATAAATAAACATTTTTTAAAAAGGATAAGAAAGAAAGACCAGGCAGGACTGCCATCCTTATCCTTGTCTGTCTGTCTGTCTCTCTGATCCCCTGGGAGTGGAGATGGGCCACCATATAGTTGCAGGTAGTTGATCCCAGGTTCTCTGGAAGAGAAGACAATGCTGTTAATTGTTGAGCCCTTTCAGTGGCTCCACCTATCTTTAAATTTTTAGATGTATATGTGAGGCTGTGTTTATGTACATGATATGCAGACCATAAGAGGGATTTAGATTTTCGAGAATCTGACACCCTCCTCTGGAGTGTCTGAAGACAACTACAGTGTACTTATATCTAATAAATAAATAAATAAATAAATAAATAAATAAATAAACATTCTTTAAAAGGATAAGAAAGAAAGAAGGACCAGGCAGGCCTGCCCTCCTTATCTCTGTCTGTCTGTCTGTCTGTCTGATCCCCTGGAACTGGAGATGGGCCACCATATAGTTGCTGCTAGTTGATCCCAGGTTCTGGTAGAGGAGACAATGCTGTTAATTGTTGAGCCGTTTCAGTGGCCCCACACATCTTTAAATTTTTAGAAGTATATGTGAGGCTGTGTTTATGTACATCATATGCAGACAATAAGAGGGATTTAGATTTCCAGAATATGACACCCTCTTCTGGAGTGTCTGAAGACAGCTACAATGTACTTATATCTAATAAATAAATAAATAAATAAATAAATAAATAAATAAATAAATAAATAAATAAATAAATAAATGAATAAATAAACATTTTTAAAATGTATAAGAAAGAAAGAAAAACCAGGCAGGCCTGCAATCCTTGTCTGTCTGTCTGTATGTATGTCTGTCTGATCCCCTGGAACTGGAGATGGGCCACAATATAGTTGCTGGTAGTTGATCCCAGGTACTATGGAAGAGGAGACAATGCTGTTAATTGTTGAGCCCTTTCAGTGGCTCCACCTCTCTTTAAATTTTTAGATGTATATGTGAGGCTGTGTTTATGTACATCATATGCAGACCATAAGAGGGATTTATATTCTCCAGAATCTGACACCCTCTTCTGGAGTGTCTGAAGACAGCTACAGTGTACTTATATCTAATAAATATATAAATAAATAAACATTTTTTAAAAAGGATAAGAAAGAAAGACCAGTCAGGCCTGCCATCCTTATCCTTGTCTGTCTGTCTGTCTCTCTGATCCCCTGGGAGTGGAGATGGGCCACCATATAGTTGCTGTTATTTGATCCCAGGTTCTCTGGAAGAGGAGACAATGCTGTTAATTGTTGAGCCCTTTCAGTGGCTCCACCTATCTTTAAATTTTTAGATGTATATGTGAGGCTGTGTTTATGTACATCATATGCAGACCATAATAGGGATTTATATTCTCCAGAATCTGACACCCTCTTCTGGAGTGTCTGAAGACAACTACAGTGTACTTATATCTAATAAATAAATAAATAAATAAATAAATAAATAAATAAATAAATAAACATTTTTAAAAGGATAAGAAAGAAAGAAAAACCAGGCAGGCCTGCCCTCCTTATCTCTGTCTGTCTGTCTGTCTGTCTGATCCCCTGGAACTGGAGATGGGCCACTATATAGTTGCTGGTAGTTGATCCCAGGTTCTCTGGAAGAAGAGACAATGCTGTTAATTGTTGATCCCTTTCAGTGGCCCCACCCATCTTTAAATTTTTAGTAGTATATGTTAGGCTGTGTTTATGTCCATCATATGCAGACCATAATAGGGATTTATATTCTCCAGAATCTGACACCCTCTTCTGGAGTGTCTGAAGAAAACTACAGTGTACTTATATCTAATAAATACATAAATAAATAAATAAACATTATTTTAAAATGATAAGAAAGAAAGAAAAACCAGGGAGGCCTGCCACCCTTGTCTGTCTGTCTCTTTGTCTGCCTGATCCCCTGGAACTGGAGATGGGCCACCATATAGTTGCTGGTAGTTGATCCCAGGTTCTCTGTTAGAGGAGACAATGCTGTTAATTCTTGAGCCTTTTCAGTGGCCCCACACATCTTTAAATTTTTAGAAGTATATGTGAGGCTGTGTTTATGTACATCATATGCAGACCATAAGAGGGATTTAGATTCTCCAGAATCTGTCACCCTCTTGTGGAGTGTCTGAAGACAGCTACAGTGTACTTATATGTAATAAATACATAAATAAATAAATAAACATTTTTTAAAAAGGATAAGAAAGAAAGTAAAACCAGGCAGGCCTGCAATCCTTTTCTGTCTGTCTGTCTGTCTGTCTGATCCCCTAGAACTGGAGATGGGCCACCATATAGTTGCTGGTATTTGATCCCAGGTTCTCTGGTAGAGGAGACAATGCTGTTAATTTTTGAGCCGTTTCAGTGGCCCCACACATCATTAAATTTTTAGAAGTATATGTGAGGCTTTGTTTATGTACATCATATGCAGACCATAAGAGGGATTTAGATTCTCCAGAATATGACACCCTCTTCTGAAGTGTCTGAAGACAGCTACAGTGTACTTATATCTAATAAATACATACATACATAAATAAATAAATAAATAAATAAATAAATAAATAAATAAACATTTTTAAAATGTATAAGAAAGAAAGAAAAAGCAGACAGGCCTGCAATCCTTGTCTGTCTGTCTGTATGTATGTCTGTCTGATTCCCTGGAACTGGAGATGGGCCACAATATAGTTGATGGTAGTTGATCCCAGGTCCTCTGTAAGAGGAGACAATGCTGTTAATTGTTGAGCCCTTTCAGTGGCCCCACCCATCTTTAAATTTTTAGAAGTATATGTGAGGCTGTGTTTATGTACATCATATGCAGACAATAAGAAAGATATAGATTCTCCAGAATCTGACACCCTCTTCTGGAGAGTCTGAAGACAGCTACAGTGTACTTATATCTAATAAATGCATAAATAAATGAATAAATAAATAAATAAATAAATAAATAAATAAACATTTTTTAAAAAGGATAAGAAAGAAAGAAAAATCAGGCAGGCCTGCCATCCTTATCTCTGTCTGTCTGTCTGTCTGTCTTATCCCCTGGAACTTGAGATGGGCCACCATATAGTTGCTGGTATTTGATCCCACGTTCTCTGGAAGAAGAGACAATGCTGTTAATTGTTGAGCCCTTTCAGTGGGCCCACCCATCTTTAAATTTTTAGAAGTATATGTGAGGCTGTGTTTATGTACATCATATGCAGACCATAAGAGGGATTTAGATTCTCCAGAAGATGACACCCTCTTCTAGAGTGTCTGAAGACAGCTACAGTGTACTTATATCTAATAAATAAATAAATAAATAAATAAATAAACATTTTTTTAAGTATAAGAAAGAAAGAAAGACCAGGCAGGCCTCCATCCTTATCTTTGTCAGTCTGTCTGTCTGTCTGTCTGATCCCTAGGAACTGGAGATGGGCCACCATATAGTTGCTGTTATTTGATCCCAGGTTCTCTGGAAGAGGAGACAATGCTGTTAATTTTTGAGCCCTTTCAGTGGCTCCACCTATCTTTAAATTTTTAGAAGTATATGTTAGGCTGTGTTTATGTACATCATATGCAGAACATAAGAGGGATTTAGATTCTCCAGAATCTGACACCCTGTTCTGGAGTGTCTGAAGACAACTACAGTGTACTTATATCTAATAAATACATACATAAATAAATAAATAAATAAATAAATAAACATTATTTTAAAAGGATAAGAAAGAAAGAAAAACCAGGCAGGCCTGCCCTCCTTATCTCTGTCTGTCTGTCTGTCTGTCTGATCTCCTGGAACTGGAGATGGGCCACCATATAGTTGCTGTTAGTTGATCCCAGGTTCTCTGGAAGAAGAGACAATGCTGTTAATTGTTGAGCCCTTTCAGTGACCCCACCCATCTTAAATTTTTAGAAGTGTATGTGAATCAGTGTTTATGTCCATCATATGCAGACCATAAGAGGGATTTATATTCTCCAGAATCTGACACCCTCTTCTGGAGTGTCTGAAGACAGCTACAGTGTACTTATATCTAATAAATACATAAATAAATAAATAAACATTTTTTAAAAAGGATAAGAAAGAAAGAAAAACCAGGGAGGCCTGCCACCCTTGTCTGTCTGTCTCTTTGTCTGCCTGATCCCCTGGAACTGGAGATGGGCCACCATATAGTTGCTGGTAGTTGATCCCAGGTTCTCTGGTAGAGGAGACAATGCTGTTAATTGTTGAGCCCTCTCAGAGGCCCCACACATCTTTAAATTTTTAGAAGTATATGTGAGGCTGTGTTTATGTACATCATATGCAGACCATAAGAGGGATTTAGATTCTCCAGAATCTGACACCCTCTTCTGGAGTGTCTGAAGACAGCTACAGTGTACTTATATATAATAAATAAATAAATAAATAAATAAATAAATAAATAAATAAACATTTTTTTAAAAGGATAAGAAAGAAAATAAAACCAGGCAGGCCTGCAATCCTTGTCTGTCTGTCTGTCTGTCTGAACCCCTGGAACTGTAGATGGGCCACCATATAGTTGCTGATAGTTGATCCCACATTGTCTGGAAGAGGAGACAATGCTGTTAATTATTGAGCCGTTTCAGTGGCCCCACACATCTTTAACTTTTTAGAAGTATATGTGAGGCTGTGTTTATGTACATCATATGCAGACCATAAGAGGGATTTAGATTCTCCAGAATATGACACCCACTTCTGAAGTGTCTGAAGATAGCTACAGTGTACTTATATCTAATAAATACATATATAAATAAATAAACATTTTTAAAATGTATAAGAAAGAAAGAAAAACCAGGCAGGCCTGCAATCCTTGTCTGTCTGTCTGTATGTATGTCTGTCTTATCCCCTGGAACTTGAGATGGGCCACAATATAGTTGCTGGTAGTTGATCCCAGGTCCTCTGGAAGAGGAGACAATGCTGTTCATTGTTGAGCCCTTTCAGTGGCCCCACCCATCTTTAAATTTTTAGAAGTATATGTGAGGTTGTGTTTATGTACATCATATGCAGACAATAAGAGGGATATAGATTCTCCAGAATCTGACACCCTCTTCTGGAGAGTCTGAAGACAGCTACAGTGTACTTATATCTAATAAATAAATAAATGAATGAATGAATGAATAAATAAATAAATAAATAAACATTTTTTAAAAAGGATAAGAAAGTATGAAAAATCAGGCAGGCCTGCCATCCTTATCTCTGTCTGTCTGTCTGTCTATCTTATCCCCTGGAACTTGAGATGGGCCACCATATAGTTGCTGGAAGTTGATCCCACGTTGTCTGGAAGAGGAGACAATGGTGTTCATTGTTGAGCCCTTTCAGTGGGCCCACCCATCTTTAAATTTTTAGAAGTATATGTGAGGCTGTGTTTATGTACATCATATGCAGACCATAAGAGGGATATAGATTCTCCAGAATCTGACACCCTCTTCTGGAGTGTCTGAAGATAGCTACAGTGAACTTATATCTAATAAATACATATATAAATAAATAAATAAATAAACAAACATTTTTTAAAAAGGATAAGAAAGAAAGAAAGACCAGGCAGGACTGCCATCCTTATCTCTGTCTGTCTGTCTGTCTATCTGATCCTCTGGAACTGGAGATGGGCCACCATAGAGTTGCTTGTAGTTGATCCCAGGTTCTCTGGAAGAGGAGACAATGCTGTTAATTGTTGAGCCCTTTCAGTGGGCCCACCCATCTTTAAATTTTTAGAAGTATATGTGAGGCTGTGTTTATGTACATCATATGCAGACCATAAGAGGGATTTAGATTCTCCAGAATATGACACCCTCTTCTAGAGTGTCTGAAGACAGCTACAGTGTACTTATATCTAATAAATACATAAATAAATAAATAAATAAACATTTTTTAATAAGAATAAGAAAGAAAGAAAGACCAGGCAGGCCTGCCACCTTGTCTGTCTGTCTGTCTGTCTGTCTGTCTGTCTGTCTGTCTGTCTATCTGTCAGATACCCTGGAACTGGAGATGGGCCACCATATAGTTGCTGGTAGTTGATCCCAGGTTCTCTGGAAGAGGAGACAATGCTGTTAATTGTTGAGCCCTTTCAGTGGCCCCACCCATCTTTAAATTTTTAGAAGTATATGTGAGGCTGTGTTCATGTACATCATATGCAGACCATAAGAGGGATATTGATTCTCCAGAATCTGACACCCTCTTCTGGAGAGTCTGAAGACAGCTACAGTGTACTTATATCTAATAAATACATAAATAAACAAATAAACATTTTTAAAAAAGGATAATAAAGAAAGAGAGACCAGGCAGGCCTGCCATCCTTGTCTGTATGTCTGTCTGTGTGATCCCCTGGAACTGGAGATGGGCCACCATATAATTGCTGGTAGTTGATCCCAGGTTCTCTGGAAGAGGAGTCAGTTCTGTTAATTGTTGAGCCCTTTCAGTGGCCCCACCCATCTTTAAATTTTTAGAAGTATATGTGAGGCTGTGTTCATGTACATAATATGCAGACCATAAGAGGGATATAGATTCTCCAGAATCTGACACCCTTTTCGGGAGTGTTTGAAGACAGCTACAGTGTACTTATATCTAATAAATTCATACTTAAATTAATAAACATTTTTTAAAAAGGATAAGAAAGAATGAAAGACCAGGTAGGCCTGCCATCCTTAACTCTATCTGTCTGTATGTCTGTCTGTCTGTCTGATCCCCTGGAACTGGAGATGGGCCACCATATAGTTGCTGGTAATTGATTCCAGGTTCTCTATAAGAGGAGACAATGATGTTAATTGTTGATCCCTTTCATTGGCCCCACACATCTTTAAATTTTTAGAAGTAAATGTGAGGCTGTGTTTATGTACATCATATGCAGACCATAAGAGGCATATAGATTCTCCAGAATCTGACACCCTCTTCTGGAGTGTCTGAAGACAGCTACAGTGTACTTATATCTAATAAATAAATAAATAAATAAATAAATAAATAAATAAATAAATAAATAAATTAACATTTTTTAAAAGGGATAAGAAAGAAAGAAAAACCAGGCAGGCCTGCCATCCTTGTCTGTCTTTCTCTCTGTCTGTCTGTCTTGCGTAGCCCCTTGAGTAGCCTAGCCTAGTCCCTTGCCTTGACTAGCCCAGCCCCTTGCCTAGCCTAGCCTAGCCCAGCCCTGCCTTGCCTAGCCCTGCCTATCCCTGTCTTGAACCAGGCTGGCCTTGAACTCAGAAACTGACTGCCTCTGCCTCCAGAGTGCTCTCATTAAGAGCTCGAGCCACCACTGACAGTTGGGTTTTCTAAGTCTTACATAGGTATGGTCTGTTTCTCAGCTGTGAAACCCTAATTAACACATGTAGTCTGTCCTAGGTCAGCCATAGCTACAGACTGAGGCCTTTTCTAAAACAAAACAAAAGAAAACAAAAAATAGAAATAATAAAATAAATAAATTAAGCAATCACATGATATCTTTTCTTTCTTTCAGTGATACTCAGAGCTTGAAGCAGTTCACCCATGAGACCTCAGCTCCGGACATTGAGGCTCTTTCCCTAACAAGTATTATGGCTGAACCTGAGGGGTTCTACTG
>NW_028227314.1:817562-840062 GCF_978045245.1 Mus caroli | reverse complement strand
ATACCAGGTTCTCTGGAAGATGAGACAATGCTGTTAATTGTTGACCCCCATTTGTGGCCCTACCCATCTTTAAATTTTTAGAAGTGTATGTGAGGCTTGTTTATGTACATCATATGCAGACCAGAAGAGGGATTTAGATTCATCAGTATCTGACACCCTCTTCTGGAGTGTCTGAAGACAGCTACAGTGTACTTATATCTAATAAATACATAAATAAATAAATAAATAAATAAATAAATAAATAAATAAACATTATTTAAACCGGATAAGAAAGAAAGAAAGACCAGGCAGGCCTGCCATCCTTATCTCTCTCTGTCTGTCTGTCGTTCTGATCCCCTCGAACTGGAGATGGGCCACCATATAGGTGCTGGTAGTTGATCCCAGGTTCTCTGGAAGAGGAGACAATGCTGTTAATTGTTGAGACCTTTCAGTGGCCCCACCCATCGTTAAATTTTTAGTAGTATATGTGACGCTGTGTTTATGTACATCATATGCAGACCATAAGAGGGATTTAGATTCTCCAGAATCTGACACCCTCTTCTGGATTGTCTGAAGACAGCTACAGTGTACTTCTATCTAATAAATAAATAAATAAATAAATAAATAAATAAATAAATAAATAAACATTATTTAAACCGGATAAGAAATAAAGAAAGACCAGGCAGGCCTACCATCCTTATCTCTGTCTGTCTGTCTGTCTGTCGTTCTGATCCCTTGGATCTGGAGATGGGCCACCATATAGTTGCTGTTAGTTGATCCCAGGTTCTCTGGAAGAGGAGACAATGGTGTTAATTGTTGAGCGCTTTCAGTGGCCCCACCCATCGTTAAATTTTTAGTAGTATATGTGAGGCTGTGTTTATGTACATCATATGCAGACCATAAGAGGGATTTAGATTCTCCAGAATCTGACACCCTCTTCTGGAGTGTCTGAAGACAGCTACAGTGTACTTATATCTAATAAACATATAAATAAGTAAATAAACATTTTTTAAAAAGGATAAGAAAGAAAGAAAGACCAGGCAGGCCTGCCATCCTTATCTCTGTCAGTCTGTCTGTCTGTAAGTCTGTCTGATCCCTTGGAACTGAAGATGGGCCACGATATAGTTGCTGTTAGTTGATCCCAGGTTCTCTGGAAGAGGAGACAATGCTGTTAATTGTAGAGCCCTTTCAGTGGCTCCACCTATCTTTAAATTTTTAGAAGTATATGTTAGGCTGTGTTTATGTCCATCATATGCAGACCATAAGAGGGATTTATATTCTCCAGAATCTGACACCCTCTTCTAGAGTGTCTGAAGACAGCTACAGTGTACTTATATCTAATAAATACATAAATAAATAAATAAACATTATTTTAAAAGGATAAGAAAGAAAGAAAGACCAGGCATTCCTGCCCTCCTTATCTCTGTCTGTCTGTCTGTCTGTCTGATCCCCTGGAACTGGAGATGGGCCACCATATAGTTGCTGGTAGTTGATCCCAGGTTCTGTGGAAGAAGAGACAATGCTGTTAATGGTTGAGCCTTTTCAGTGGCCCCACCCATCTTAAATTTTTAGAAGTGTATGTGAATCTGTGTTTATGTCCATCATATGCAGACCATAAGAGGGATTTATATTCTCCAGAATCTGACACCCTCTTCTAGAGTGTCTGAAGACAGCTACAGTGTACTTATATCTAATAAATACATAAATAAATAAATAAATATTTTTAAAAAAGGATAAGAAAGAAAGAAAAACCAGGGAGGCCTGCCACCCTTGTCTGTCTGTCTCTTTGTCTGCCTGATCCCCTGGAACTGGAGATGGGCCACCATATAGTTGCTGGTAGTTGATCCCAGGTTCTCTGGTAGAGGAGACAATCCTGTTAATTGTTGAGCCCTCTCAGTGGCCCCACACATCTTTAAATATTTAGAAGTATATGTTAGGCTGTGTTTATGTCCATCATAAGCAGACCATAAGAGGGATTTAGATTCTCCAGAATCTGACACCCTCTTCTGGAGTGTCTGAAGACAGCTACAGTGTACTTATATCTAATAAATACATAAATAATTATATAAATAAACTTTTTTTAAAAAAGGATAAGAAAGAATGAAAGACCAGGCAGGCCTGCCATCCTTATCACTGTCTGTATGTCTGTCTGTCTGATCCCGTGGAACTAGAGATGGGCCACCATATAGTTGCTAGTAGTTGATCCCAGGTACTCTGGAAGATGAGACAATGCTGTTAATTGTTGAGCTTTTAGAGTGGCCCCACCCTTCTTTAAATTTTTAGAAGTATATGTGAGGCTGTGTTTATGTACATCATATGCAGACCATAAGAGGGATTTAGATTCTCCAGAATCCGACACCCTCTTCTGGAGTGTCTGAACAGCTACAGTGTACTTATATCTAATAAATACATAAATAAATAAATAAATAAATAAATAAATAAATAAATAAATAAATAAATAAATAAACATTTTTTAAATAGGATAAGACAGAAAGAAAGACCAGGCAGGCCTGCCATCCATATCTCTGTCTGTCTGTCTGTCTGTCAATTTGATACCTGGGAACTGGAGATGGGCCATGAATAGTTGCTGGTAGTTGATCCCAGGTTCTCTGGAAGAGGAGACAATGCTGTTAATTGTTGAGCCCTTTCAGTGGCCCCACACTTCTTTAAATATTTAGAAGTATATGTGAGGCTGTGTTTATGTACATCATATGCAGACCATAAGAGGGATTTAGATTCTCCAGAATCTGACACCCTCTTCTGGAGTGTCTGAAGACAGCTAGAGTGTACTTATATCTAATAAATAAATAGATAAATAAATAAATAAATAAACATTTTTTAAAAAGGATAAGAAAGAAAGAAAGACCAGGCAGGCCTGCAATCCATATCTCTGTCTGTCTGTCTGTCTGTGTATCTGATCCCCGGGAACTGGAGATGGGCCACCATATAGTTGCTGGTAGTTGATCCAAGGTTCTCTGGAAGAGGAGACAATGCTGTTAATTGTTGAGCCCTTTCAGTGGCCCCACACTTCTTTAAATATTTAGAAGTATATGTGAGGCTGTGTTTATGTACATCATATTCAGATTATAAGAGGATTTAGATTCTCCAGAATCTGACACCCTCTACTGGAGTGTCTGAAGACAGCTACAGTGTACTTATATATAATAAATTCATAAATAAATAAATATATGAATAAATAAATAAATAAATAAATAAACTTTTTTTAAAAGGATAAGAAAGAAAGTAAGACCAGGCAGGCCTGCCATCCTTATCTCTGTCTGTCTGTCTGTCTGTCTGATCCCCTGGAACTGGAGATGGGCCACCATATAGTTGCTGGTAGTTGATCCAAGGTTCTCTGGAAGAGGAGACAATGCTGTTAATTGTTGAGCGCTTTCAGTGGCCCCACACTTCTTTAAATATTTAGAAATATATGTGAGGCTGTGTTTATGTACATCATATTCAGATTATAAGAGGATTTAGATTCTCCAGAATCTGACACCCTCTACTGGAGTGTCTGAAGACAGCTACAGTGTACTTATATATAATAAATAAATAAATAAATAAATAAATAAACAATTTTTAAAAAGGATAAGAAAGAAAGTAAGACCAGGCAGGCCTGCCATACTTATCTCTGTCTGTCTGTCTGTCTGTCTGTCTCATCACCTGGAACTGGAGATGGGCTACCATATAGTTGCTGGTAGTTGATACCAGGTTCTCTGGAAGATGAGACAATGCTGTTAATTGTTGACCCCTGTTTGTGGCCCTACCCATCTTTAAATTTTTAGAAGTGTATGTGAGGCTTGTTTATGTACATCATATGCAGACCAGAAGAGGGTTTTAGATTCATCAGTATCTGACACCCTCTTCTAGAGTGTCTGAAGACAGCTACAGTGTACTTATATCTAATAAATACATAAATAAATATAAATAAATAAATAAATAATAAACATTATTTAAACCGGATAAGAAAGAAAGAAAGACCAGGCAGGCCTGCCATCCTTATCTCTCTCTGTCTGTCTGTCGTTCTGATCCCCTCGAACTGTAGATGGGCCACCATATAGTTGCTGTTAGTTGATCCCAGGTTCTCTGGAAGAGGAGACAATGGTGTTAATTGTTGAGCGCTTTCTGTGGCCCCACCTATCGTTAAATTTTTAGTAGTATATGTGAGGCTGTGTTTATGTACATCATATGCAGACCATAAGGGGGATTTAGATTCTCCTGAATCTGACACCCTCTTCTGGAGTGTCTGAAGACAGTACAGTGTACTTATATCTAATAAACATATAAATAAATAAATAAACATTTTTTAAAAAGGATAAGAAAGAAAGAAAGACCAGGAAGGCCTGCCATCCTTATCTCTGTCAGTCTGTCTGTCTGTAAGTCTGTCTGATCCCTTGGAACTGGAGATGGGCCACGATATAGTTGCTGTTAGTTGATCCCAGGTTCTCTGGAAGAGGAGACAATGCTGTTAATTGTTGAGCCCTTTCAGTGGCTCCACCTATCTTTAAATTTTTAGAAGTATATGTTAGGCTGTGTTTATGTACATCATATGCAGACCATAAGATGTATTTAGTTTCTCCAGAATCTGACACCCTCTTCTGGAGTGTTTTAAGACAACTACAGTGTACTTATATCTAATAAATAAATACATAAATAAATAAATAAATAAATAAATAAATAAATAAATAAATAAAAAGTATTTTAAAAGGATAAGAAAGAAAGAAAGACCAGGCAGGCCTGCCCTCCTTATCTCTGTCTGTATGTCTGTCTGTCTGTCTGTCTGATCCCCTGGAACTCGAGATGGACCACCATATAGTTGCTTGTAGTTGATCCCAGGTTCTCTGGAAGAAGAGACAATGCTGTTAATTGTTGAGCCCTTTCAGTGGCCCCACCCATCTTTAGATTTTTTAGAAGTGTATGTTAATCTGTGTTTATGTCCATCATATGCAGACCATAAGAGGGATTTATATTCTCCAGAACCTGACACCCTCCTCTGGATTTTTTGAAGACAGCTACATTGTACTTATATCTAATAAATACATAAATAAATAAATAAACATTTTTTAAAAAGGATAAGAAAGAAAGAAAAACCAGGGAGGCCTGCCACCCTTGTCTGTCTGTCTCTTGGTCTGTCTGATCCCCTGCAACTGGAGATGGACCACCATATAGTTGCTGGTAGTTGATCCCAGGTTCTCTGGTAGAGGAGACAATCCTGTTAATTGTTGAGCCATTTCAGTGGCCCCACACATCTTTAAATTTTTAGAAGTATATGTGAGGCTGTGTTTATGTACATCATATGCAGACCATAAGAGGGATTTAGATTCTCCAGAATCTGACACCCTCTTCTGGAGTGTCTGAAGACAGCTACAGTGTACTTATATATAATAAATAAATAAATAAATAAATAAATAAATAAACATTTTTTAAAAAGGATAAGAAAGAAAGAAAAACCAGGCAGGCCTGCAATCCTCGTCTGTCTATCTGTCTGTCTGTCTGATCCCCTGGAACTGGAGATGGGCCACAATATAGTTGCTGGTAATTGATCCAAGGATCTCTGGAAGAAGAGACAATGCTGTTAATTGTTGAGCCCTATCAGTGGCCCCACACTTATTTAAATATTTAGAAGTATATGTGAGGCTGTGTTTATGTACATCATATTCAGATTATAAGAGGATTTAGATTCTCCAGTATCTGAAACCCTCTACTGGAGTGTCTGAAGACAGCTACAGTGTTCTTATATATAATAAATACATAAAAAATAAATAAATAAACAGTTTTTAAAAAGGATAAGAAAGAAAGTAAGACCAGGCAGGCCTGCCATCCTTATCTCTGTCTGTCTGTCTGTCTGATCCCCTGGAACTGGAGATGGGCTACCATATAGTTGCTGGTAGTTGATCCCAGGTTCTCTGGAAGAGGAGACAATGCTGTTAATTGCTGAGCCCTTTCAGTGGCCCCCCCCCACCTTTAAATTTTAAGAACTAAATGTGAGGCTGTGTTTATGTACATCATATGCAGACCATAAGAGGGATTTACATTCTCCAGAATCTGACACCTTCTTCTGGAGTGTCTGAAGACGGCTAGAGTGTACTTATATCTAATAAACATATAAATAAATAAATAAACATTTTTTAAAAAGGATAAGAAAGAAAGAAAGACCAGGCAGGCCTGCCATCCCTATCTCTGTCAGTCTGTCTGTCTGTCAGACTGTCTGATCTCTTGGAACTGGAGATGGGCCACGATATAGTTGCTGTTAGTTGATCCCAGGTTCTCTGGAAGAGGAGACAATGCTGTTAATTTGTGAGCCTTTTCAGTGGCTCCACCTATCTTTAAATTTTTAGAAGTATATGTTAGGCTGTGTTTATGTACATCATATGCAGACCATAAGAGGGATTTAGATTCTCCAGAATCTGACACCCTCTTCTGGAGTGTCTGAAGACAGCTACAGTGTACTTATATCTAATAAATACATAGATAAATAAATAAATAAATAAATAAATAAACATTTTTTAAAAGGATAAGAGAGAAATAAAGAGCAGGCAGGCCTGCCAACCTTATCATTGTCTGTCTGTCTGTCTGTCTGATCCCCTGGAACTGGAGATGGGCCACCATATAGTTGCTGGTAGTTGATCCCAGGTACTCTGGAAGAGGAGACAATGCTGTTAATTGTTGAGCTTTTAGAGTGGCCCCACCCTTCTTTAAATTTTTAGAAGTATATGTGAGGCTGTGTTTACGTACATCATATGCAGACCATAAGAGGGATTTAGATTCTCCAGAATCTGACACCATCTTCTGGAGTGTCTGAACAGTTACAGTGTACTTATATCTAAAAAATATATAATAAATAAATAAATAAATAAATAAATAAATAAATAAATAAATAAACATTTTTTAAAAAGGAAAAGATAGAAAGAAAGACCAGGCAGTCCTGCCATCCATATCTCTGTCTGTCTGTCTGTCTGTCAATCTGATACCTGGGAACTGGAGATGGGCCACGAATAGTTGCTGGTAGTTGATCCCAAGTTCTCTGGAGGAGGAAACAATGCTGTTAATTGTTGAGCCCTTTCAGTGGCGCCACCCATCTTTAAATATTTAGAAGTATATGTTAGGCTGTGTTTATGTACATCATATGCAGACCATAAGAGGGATTTAGATTCTCCAGAATCTGACACCCTCTTCTGGAGTGTCTGAAGACAGCTACAGTGTACTTATATCTAATAAATACATAGATAAATAAATAAATAAATAAATAAACATTTTTTAAAAAGGATAAGAAAGAAAGAAAGAAAGAACAGTCAGGCCTGCCATCCATTTCTCTGTCTGTCTGTCTGTCTGTCTGTCTGATCCCCGGTAACTGGAGATGGGCCACCATATAGTTGCTGGTAGTTGATCCAAGGTTCTCTGGAAGAGGAGACCATGCTGTTAATTGTTGAGCTCTTTCAGTGGCCCCACACTTCTTTAAATATTTAGAAGTATATGTGAGGCCTTTTTATGTACATCATATTCAGATTATAAGAGGATTTAGATTCTCCAGAATCTGATACCCTCTACTGGAGTGTCTGAAGACAGCTACAGTGTACTTATATATAATAAATAAATAAATAAATAAATAAATAAATAAATAAATAAACATTTTTTTAAAAGGATAAGAAAGAAAGTATGACCAGGCAGGCCTGCCATCCGTATCTCTGTCTGTCTGTCTGTCTGTCTGTCTGATCCCCTGGAACTGAAGATGGGCTACCATATAGTTGCTGGTAGTTGATACCAGGTTCTCTGGATGAGGAGACAATGCTGTTAATTGTTGACCCCTATTTGTGGCCCTACCCATCTTTAAATTTTTAGAAGTGTATGTGAGGCTGTGTTTATGTACATGATATGCAGACCAGAAGAGGGATTTAGGTTCATCAGTATCTGACACCCTCTTCTGGAGTGTCTGAAGACAGCTACAGTGTACTTATATCTAATAAATACATAAATAAATAAATAAATAAATAAATAAATAAATAAATAAACATTATTTAAACCGGATAAGAAAGAAAGAAAGACCAGGCAAGCCTGCCATCCTTATCTCTGTCTGTCTGTCTGTCTGTCTGTCTGTCGTTCTGATCCCCTGGATCTGGAGATGGGCCACCATATAGGTGCTGGTAGTTGATCCCAGGTTCTCTGGTAGAGGAGACAATGCTGTTAATTGCTGAGCCCTTTCAATGGTCCCCCCACCTTTAAATTTTAAGAAGTAAATGTGAGGCTGTGTTTATGTACATCATATGCAGAACATAAGAGGGATTTAGATTCTCCAGAATCTGACACCCTCTTCTGGAGTGTCTGAAGACAACTACAGTGTACTTATATGTAATTAATAAATAAATAAATAAATACATAAATAAATAAATAAATAAATAAACATTATTTTAAAAGGATAAGAAAGAAAGAAAGAAAGACCAGGCAGGCCTGCCCTCCTTATCTCTGTCTGTCTGTCTGTCTGTCTGATCCCCTGGAACTGGAGATGGGCCACCATATAGTTGCTGGTAGTTGATCCCAGGTTCTCTGGAAGAAGAGACAATGCTGTTAATTGTTGAGCCCTTTCAGTGGCCCCACCCATCTTTAAATTTTTAGAAGTGTATGTGAATCTGTGTTTATGTCCATCATATGCAGACCATAAGAGGGATTTATATTCTCCAGAATCTGAAACCCTATTCTGGAGTGTCTGAAGACAGCTACAGAGTACTTATATCTAATAAATACATAAATAAATATACATTTTTTAAAAAGGATAAGAAAGAAAGAAAAACCAGAGAGGCCTGCCACCCTTGTCTGTCTGTCTCTTTGTCTGCCTGACCCCCGGAACTGGAGATGGGCCACCATATAGTTGCTGGTAGTTGATCCCAGGTTCTCTGGTAGAGGAGACAATGCTCTTAATTGTTGAGCCCTTTCAGTGGCCCCACACATCTTAAATTTTTAGAAGTATATGTGAGGCTGTGTTTATGTACATCATATGCAGACCTTAAGAGGGATTTAGATTCTCCAGAATCTGACACAATCTTCTGGAGTGTCTGAAGACAGCTACAGTGTACTTATATATAATAAATAAATAAAGAAATAAATAAATAAACATTTTTTAAAAAGGATAAGAAAGAAAGTAAAACCAGGCAGGCCTGCAATCCTTCTCTGTCTGTCTGTCTGTCTGTCTGATCCCCTGGAACTGGAGATGGGCCACCATATAGTTGCGGCTAGTTGATCCCAGGTTCTCTGATAGAGGAGACAATGCTGTTAATTTTTGAGCCTTTTCAGTGGCCCCACACATCTTTAAATTTTCTGAAGTATATGTGAGGCTGTGTTTATGTACATCATATGCAGTCCATAAGAGGGATTTAGATTCTCCAGAATATGACACCCTCTTCTGAAGTACCTGAAGACAGCTAGAGTGTACTTATATCTAATAAATACATATATAAATAAATAAACATTTTTTAAAATGTATAAGAAAGAAAAAAAAACCATGCAGGACTGCAATCCTTGTCTGTCTGTCTGTATGTATCTCTGTCTGATCCCCTGGAACTGGAGATGGGCCACCATATAGTTGCTTGTAGTTGATCCCAGGTTCTCTGGAAGAGGAGACAATGCTGTTAATTGTTGAGCCCTTTCAGTGGCCCCACACATCTTTAAATTTTTAGAAGTATATGTGAGGCTGTGTTCATGTACATCATATGAAGACCATAAGAGGGATATAGATTCTCCAGAATCTGACACCGTCTTCTGGAGAGTCTGAAGACAGCTACAGTGTACTTATATCTAATAAATACATAAATAAATAAATACATAAATAAAAAAATAAATAAATAAATAAACATTTTTTTAAAAAAAATAAGAAAGAAAGAAAAATCAGGCAGGCCTGCCATCCTTATCTCTGTCTGTCTGTCTGTCTGTCTCTCTTATCCCCTGGAACTTGAGATGGGCCACTATATAGCTGCTGGTAGTTGATCCCACGTTCTCTGGAAGAAGAGACAATGCTGTGAATTGTTGAGCCCTTTCAGTGGGCCCACCCATCTTTTAATTTTTAGAAGTATATGTGAGGCTGTGTTTATGTACATCATATGCAGACCATAAGAGGGATTTAGATTCTCCAGAAGATGACACCCTCTTCTAGAGTGTCTGAAGACAGCTACAGTGTACTTATATCTAATAAATACATAAATAAATAAATAAATAAATAAATAAATAAATAAATATTTTTTTTAACGTATAAGAAAGAAAGAAAGAACAGGCAGGCCTCCATCCTTATCTCTATCAGTCTGTCTGTCTGTCTGTCTGAACCCTTGGAACTGGAAATGGGCCACCATATAGTTGCTGTTAGTTGATCCCAGGTTCTCTGGAAGAGGAGACAATGCCTTTAATTGTTGAGTCCTTTCAGTGGCTCCACCTATCTTTAAATTTTTAGAAGTATATGTTAGGCTGTGTTTATGTACATCATATGCAGACCATAAGAGGGATTTAGATTCTCCAGAATTTGACACCCTCTTCTGGAATGTCTGAAGACAACTACAGTGTACTTATATCTAATAAATACATAAATAAATAAATAAATAAATAAATAAATAAATAAATAAATAAATAAATATTTTTTAAAAAGGATAAGAAAGAAAGAAAAACCAGGGAGGCCTGCCACCATTTTCTGTCTGTCTCTTTGTCTGCCTGATCCCCTGGAACTGGAGATGGACCACCATATAGTTGCTGGTAGTTGATCCCAGGTTCTCTGGTAGAGGAGACAATGCTGTTAATTGTTGAGCCCTCTCAGTGGCCCCACACATCTTTAAAATTTTAGAAGTATATGTCAGGCTGTGTTTATGTACATCATATGCAGACCATAAGAGGGATTTAGATTCTCCAGAATCTGACACCCTCTTCTGGAGTGTCTGAAGACAGCTACAGTGTACTTATATCTAATAAATACATAAATAAATAAATAAATAAATAAATAAATAAATAAATAAATATTTTTAAAAAAATGATAAGAAAAAAAGAAAGACCAGGCAGGCCTGCCATCCTTATCTCTGTCTGTCTGTCTGTCTGTCTGTCTGTCTGTCTGTCTGTCTGATCTTCTGGAACTATCGATGGGCCACAATAGTGTCTGATAGTTGATCACAGGTTCTCTGGAAGAGGAGACAATGCTGTTAATTGTTGACCCTTATTTGTGGCCCCACCCATCTTTAAATTTTTAGAAGTATATGTGAGGCTGTGTTTATGTACATCATATGCAGACCATAAGAGGGATTTAGATTCTCCAGAATCTGACACACTCTAATGGAGTGTCTGAAGACAGCTACAGTGTACCTATATCTAATAAATACATAAATAAATAAATAAACATTTCTTAAAAAGAATAAGAAAGAAAGAAAGACCAGGCAGGCCTCCATCCTTATCTCTATCTGTGTGTATGTCTGTCTCTCTGTCTGATCCCCTGGAACTGGAGATGGGCCACCATATAGTTGCTGGTAGTTCATCCCAGGTTCTCTGGAAGAGGAGACAATGCTGTTAATTATTGAGCCTTTCAGTGGCCCCACACATCTTTAAATTTTTAGAAATGTATGTGAGGCTGTGTTTATGTACATCATATGGAGACCATAAGCGGGATTTAGATTCTCCAGAATCTGACACCCTCTTCTGGAGTGTCTGAAGACAGCTACAGTGTACTTATATATAATAAATACATAAATAAATAAATAAACATTTTTTAAAAAGGATAAGAAAGAAAGAAAAACCAGGCAGGCCTGCCATCCTTGACTGTTTGTCTGTCTGTCTGTCTGATCCCCTGGAACTGGAAATGGGCCACCATATAGTGGCTGGTAGTTTATCCCAGGTTCTCTGGAAGAGGAGACAATGCTGTTAATTGTTGAGCCCGTTCAGTGGCCCCACACATCTTTAAATTTTTAGAAGTATATGTGAGGCTGTGTTTATGTACATCATATGAGGCCCATAAGAGAGATTTAGATTCTCCAGAATCTGACACTCTCTTCTGGAGTGTCTGAAGACAGCTACAGTGTACTTATATCTAATAAATAAATAAATAAATAAATAAATAAATAAATAAATAAACATTTTTAAAAGGGATAAGAAAGAAAGAAAAACCACCAGGCCTGCCATACTTGTCTTTCTGTCTTGCCTAGCCCCTTGCCTAGCCTAGCCTAGCCTCTTGCCTAGCCTAGCCTAGCCCCTTGCCTAGCCTAGCCCTGCCTTGCCTAGCCCTGCCTATCCCTGTCTTTAACCAGGCTGGCCTCAAACTCAGAAACTGACTGCCTCTGCCTCCAGAGTGCTCTCATTAAGAGCTCGAGCCACCGCTGACTGTTGGGTTTTCTAAGTCTTACATAGGTATGGTCTGTTTCTCAGCTGTGAAACCCTAATTAACACATGTAGTCTGTTCTAGGTCAGCCATAGCTACAGACTGAGGCCTTTTCTAAAACAAAACAAAAGAAAACAAAAAATAGAAATAATAAAATAAATAAATTAAGCAACCACATGATATCTTTTCTTTCTTTCAATGATACTCAGAGCTTGAAGCAGTTCACCCATGAGACCTCAGCTCCGGACATTGAGGCACTTTCCCTAACAAGTATTATGGCTGAACCTGAGGGGTTCTACTGCTGATTTGTGTCCCCCTCTTTAAAAAAATAGTTGTTTTCAAAGGCTGCAGGTTCTTAGCCCTGTTCCTTGTTACAGTTGAGTCACAGCCCTGAAAGTTCAGTGGTAGTTAAAGGCACTGAGAAGGGCTTCCTATAGACATCGAAGACCAAGTCTTTGTTATTAAAAAAGTTAATCTGGATTCCCCCACCCCCTGGCATCCTTAGAATTCCTAGAAAGGAAGGCAGGGACCTGGACAGAAGGGTGCAAGGCTACTGGTGTTTGTAAGTGGTAACAGAAAGCTTTCTCTTGTTGGTACCCTACCCCAAGTTACATTGTCACTTCTTTTTCCTAGTTGTTGTTTTGTCGGTTTGTATTCTCAACATAGACCCTTTTCCTTCCTAACCTTGGCTGTCCTGAACCTTACTGTCCTTGAACTCAGTGATTTGCCTGTCTTGCTGGGATGAAACTGTGAGCTACCATCCAGAAGGAAGCACCCTGCTGAGGTTAGATTGGGGTCTCTTCCATTTTCCTCTATGAACATGCATATGGCAGGCCTGTTCTTTCTTTTTTACTTTTCCTTTTCTTTTTAAAGATTTATTTATTTATTATATTTAAGTATGCTGTAGCTATGTTCAGACACTCCAGAAGAGTGTGTCAGATGCTGAAGAATCTAAATCATTCTTATTGTCTGCATATGATGTATATAAACACAGCCTCACATATACTCAAAAAAAAAAAAGAATGAAAGATGTGGCTACAGAGAGGGCTCAACAATTAAGAGCATTGTCTCCTCTTCCAGAGAACCTGGGCTCAATTACCAGTATATATATATGGTGGCCCATCTCCAGTTCCAGGGGATCTAATACTCTGTTCTGGAGTCTGTGGGCACAGCATACACATGCAAAAAATTCTTACACTAAAAATAAAATTGATCATTGAGAGAGAGGAGAAAGAGGGGGTGAGAGAGAGGGGAAGTAATCATAACTCCTGACGAGTTTGAAGACCTGAGCTTCATCACTCACACAAATAAATAAATGCAAAATATTTTTTATAAATAAACTCTGCCATTGCCCTTTAAAATTTCCTAGAAAACAAGTTTTATGAGCAACAGTTATATTTACTATATCTAAAGGACAGTCATGAGCATATTCTCTAAATAGAAAAAGGCCTGTTAGTCTTAGAAATGGAAAAGACAAACCAAGGAAGGTTTACAATTACATAATGAGGCAGCTCAGCCCAGCACTCAGGTTGGAAGTAAGACTCGAGAATAGGATACACCTGAAGACAGACAGCCATTGCTTTTTGTTTCGGAGGCTGAAAGGATACACCTGAAGACAGCCAATGCTGTGTGTGCTTGATGGTGATCTGGTAAATTTTTTTTTTAATTTTTAAAAACTTTAACACTTTTTATAAAACTTTTATAAAAACTTTTTATTCTCCTTGGTTTCTTTCTTTCTTTCTTTCTTTCTTTCTTTCTTTCTTTCTTTCTTTCTTTCTTTCTTTCTTTCTTTCTTTCTTTTTTCAGGTTTTCTCACCATATTGCAGGTACTACAAGTTTGATTTTCTTATTTTTTGACTGTTTCAGGGTTTCTCACCATATTGCAGGTCCTACTGTGTGATTTTATCATTTTTCGACTTTTTCAGGGTTTCTCATCATATTCCAATTCCTAGAGTGTGATTTTCTCATTTTTCGACTTTTTCAGGGATTCTCACCATATTGCAGGTCCTAAAAGTGTGAATTTCTTATTTTTCGACTTTTGCAGGGTTTCTCACCATGTTCCAGCTACTACAGTGTATTTTTCTCATTTTTTAAAATTTTCACGGTCTCTCATCTTATTCAAAGTCGAACAGTGTGATTTTCTCATTTTTCGACTTTTTCAGGGTTTCTCACCATATTGCAGGTACTACAAGTTTGATTTTCTTATTTTTCAAATGTTTCAGGGTTTCTCACCATATTCCAGGTCCTACTGTGTGATTTTCTCACGTTAAGACTTTTTCAGTGTTTCTCACCATATTCTTGGTACTACAGTGTGATTTTCTCATTTTTTGACTTTTTCAGGTTTTCTCATCCTATTCCAAGTCCTAGAGTGTGATTTTCTCTTTTTCGGACTTTTTCAGGGTTTCTCAAAAAATATTCCAGGTCCTACAGTGTAATTTTCTCATTTTTTTGACTTTTTCAGAGTTTATCACCATATTCCAGGTCCTAATGTGTGATTTTCTCATTTTTAGACATTTTCAGTGTTTCTGGTCATATTCCAGGTCCTACAGTATGATTGTTCTCATGTTAAGACTTTTTCAGTGTTTCTCACCATATTCCAGGTCCTACTGCATATTTTGCTCATTTTTTACTTTTTCAGGGTTTCTCACCATATTCCAAGTCCTATATGGTGATTTTCTCATTTTTTGACTTTTTCAGGGTTTCTCATCTTACTCCAAGTCCTACAGTGTGATTTTCTCATTTTTTGACTTTTATGGGTTTCTCACCATATTGCGGGTCCTACAAGTGTGAATTTCTTATTGTTGGACTTTTTCAGGGTTTCTCACCATATTCCAGCTCCTACAGTGTATTTTTGTCATTTTTTGTCTTTTTCACGGTTTCTCATCTTATTCCAAGTCCTACAGTGTGATTTTCTCATTTTTCAACTTTTTCAGGGTTTCTCACCATATTGCAGGTCCTACTGTGTGATTTTCTCATTTTTTGACTTTTTCAGGGTTTCTCACCATATTCCAGGTCCTACTGCATGATTTTCTCATTTTTCGACTTTTTCAGGGTTTCTCACCATATTCCAAGTCATACAGTGTGATTTTCTTATTTTTTGACTTTTTCAGGGTTTCTCATCATATTCCAAGTCCTACAGTGTGATTTTCTCATTTTTTGACTTTTTCAGGGTTTCTCATATTATTCCATGTCCTAGAGTGTTATTTTTCTAATTTGTCGACTCTTTCAGAGTTTCTCCAATTATTCCATATATTACAGTGTGATTTTTCTCAGTTTTGGACTTTTTCAGGGTTTCTCACCTTATTCCAGGACCTACAGTTTGATTTTCTCATTTTTTGACTTTTTCAGGGTTTCTCACCATATTCCAGGTCCTACAGTGTGATTTTCTCATTTTTTTACTTTTTCAGGGTTTCTCATCATATTCCAATTCCTAGAGTGTGTTTTTCTCTTTTTTTGACTTTTTCAGGGTTTCTCACCATATTCCAGGTCCTACAGTGTGATTTTCTCATTTTAAGACTTTTTCAGGGTTTCTCACCATATTCCAGGTCCTACTGCATGATTTTCTCATTTTTCGACTTTTTCAGGGTTCCTCACCATATTCCAAGTCCTACAGTGTGATTTTCTCATTTTTTGACTTTTTCAGGATTTCTCATCTTATTCCATGTCCTAGAGTGTTATTTTTCTAATTTGTTGACTCTTTCAGAGTTTCTCCACTTACTCCATGTATTACAGTGTGATTTTTCTCATTTTTTTACTTTTTCAGGGTTTCTCACCATATTCCAGGTCCTACAGTGTGATTTTCTCATTTTAAGCCTTTTTCAGTGTTTCTCACCAAATTGCCGCTCCTAATGCGTGATTTTTTTTCTTTTTTCGACTTTTTCAGTTTTTCTCACCATATTCCAACCCTACAGTGTGATTTTCTCATTTTTTGACTTTTTGGGTTTCTCATCATATTCCAAGTCCTAAAGTGTGATTTTCTCATTTTTTGACTTTTTCAGTGTTTCTCACCATATTCCAGGTCCTACAGTGTGATTTTCCATTTTAAGACTTTTTCAGGGTTTCTAACCATATTGGAGGTTAAACAAGTGTGAGTTTCTTATTTTTCGACTTTATCAGGTTTTCTCACCATATTCCAGCTCCTACAGTGTATTTTTCTCATTTTTAGACTTTTCCACGTTTTCTCACAATATTCCTGGTCCTACAGCGTGATTTTCTCATTTTTCGACTTTTTCAGGGTTTCTCACCATATTCCAAGTCGTACAGTGTGATTTTCTCATTTTTTGACTTTTTCAGGGTTTCTCATCATATTCCAAGTCCTACAGTGTGATTTTCTCATTTTTTGACTTTTCGGGGTTTCTCATCTTATTCCAAGTCCTAGAGTGTGATTTTTCTAAATTTTTGACTTCTTCAGATTATATCACCATTATCCATGTACTACAGTGTGATTTTTCTCATTTTTCGACTTTTTCAGTGTTTCTCACCATATTGGTGGTCCTACAAGTGTAATTTTCTTATTTTTCGACTTTTTCGGGGTTTCTCACCATATTCCAGCTCCTACAGTGTATTTCTCTCATTTTTTGACTTTTTCATGATTTCTCATCTTATTCCAAGTCCTACAGTGTGATTTTCTCATTTTTCGAATTTTTCAGGGTTTCTCACCATATTGCAGGTACTACAAGTTTGAATTTCTTATTTTTCGACTGTTTCAGGGTTTCTCACCATATTGCAGGTCCTACTGTGTGATTTTCTCATTTTTCGACTTTTTCAGGGTTTCTCATCATATTCCAAGTCCTAGAGTGTGATTTTCTCATTTTTCGAGTTTTTCAGGGATTCTCACCATATTGCAGGTCCTACAAGTGTGAATTTCTTATTTTTCGACTTTTGCAGGGTTTCTCACCATGTTCCATCTACTACAGTGTATTTTTCTCATTTTTTAAAATTTTCACGGTTTCTCATCTTATTCCAAGTCGAACAGTGTGATTTTCTCATTTTTTGACTTTTTCAGGGTTTCTCACCATATTGCAGGTACTACAAGTTTGATTTTCTTATTTTTCAAATATTTCAGGGTTTCTCACCATATTGCAGGTCCTACTGTGTGATTTTCTCACGTTAAGACTTTTTCAGTGTTTCTCACCATATTCTAGGTACTACAGTATGATTTTCTCATTTTTTGACTTTTTCAGGTTTTTTCATCTTATTCCAAGTCCTAGAGTGTGATTTTCTCCTTTTCGGACTTTTTCAGGGTTTCTCAAAAATATTCCAGGTCCTACAGTGTAATTTTCTCATTTTTTGACTTTTTCAGGTTTTCTCATCATATTGTAGGTCCTACAAGTATGAATTTCTTATTTTTCGACTTTTTCAGATATTCTCACCATATTCCAGGTCCTAATGTGTGACTTTTTAATTTTTAGACTTTTTCAGTGTTTCTGACCATATTCCAGGTCCTACTGCATGATTTGCTCATTTTTTGACTTTTTCAGGGTTTCTCACCATATTCCAAGTCCTATAGTGTGATTTTCTCATTTTTTGACTTTTTCAGGGTTTCTCATCTTACTCCAAGTCCTACAGTGTGATTTTCTCATTTTAAGACTTTTTCAGGTTTTCTCACCATATTCCTGGTCCTACTGCATGATTTTCTCATTTTTCGACTTTTTCAGGGTTCCTCACCATATTCCAAGTCCTACAGTGTGATTTTCTCATTTTTCGACTTTTTTAGGGTTTCTCATCATATTCCAAGTCCTACAGTGTGATTTTCTCATTTTTTGACTTTTTCAGGGTTTCTCATGTTATTCCATGTCCTAGAGTGTTTTTTTCTAATTTGTTGACTCTTTCAGAGTTTCTCCACTTATTCCTTGTATTACAGTGTGATTTTTCTCATTTTTGTCTTTTTCAGGGTTTCTCACCATATTCCAGGACCTACAGTTTGATTTTCTCATTTTTGGACTTTTTCAGGGTTTCTCACCATATTCCAGGTCCTACAGTGTGATTTTCTCATTTTAAGACTTTTTCAGTGTTTCTCACCAAATTGCTGCTCCTAATGTGTGATTTTTTCTTTTTTCGAGTTTTTCAGTGTTTCTCATCATATTCCAAGTCCTAAAGTGTGATTTTCTCATTTTTCGACTTTTTCAGTGTTTCTCACCATATTCCAGGTCCTACAGTGTGATTTTCTCATTTTTCGACTTTTTCAGGTTTTCTCACCGTATTCCAGCTCCTACAGTGTATTTTTCTCATTTTTAGACTTTTTCACGTTTTCTCACAATATTCCTGGTCCTACTGTGTGATTTTCTCATTTTTCGACTTTTTCAGTGTTTTCTCACCATATTCAAGGTACTACAGTGTTATTTTCTCATTTTTTGACTTTTTCAGGTTTTCTCATCATATTCCAAGTCCTACAGGGTGACTTTCTCTTTTTTCGACTTTTAAAGGGTTTCTCAACATATTCCAGGTCCACCAGTGTAATTTTCTCATTTTTCGACTTTTTCAGGTTTTCTCATCATATTCCAAGTCCTAGAGTGTGATTTTCTCATTTTTCGAGTTTTTCAGTGATTCTCACCATATTGCAGGTCCTACAAGTGTGTATTTCTTATTTTTCGACTTTTGCAGGGTTTCACACCATGTTCCAACTACTACAGTGTATTTTATTCATTTTTTAAAATTTTCACAGTCTCTCATCTTATTCCATGTCCTATAGTGTGATTTTCTCATTTTTCGACTTTTTCAGGGTTTCTCACCATATTGCAGGTACTACAAGTTTGATTTTCTCATTTTTCAAATGTTTCAGGGTTTCTCACCATATTCCAGGTCCTACTGTGTGATTTTCTCACGTTAAGACTTTTTCAGTATTTCTCACCATATTCTAGGTACTACAGTGTGATTTATTCATTTTTTACTTTTTCAGGTTTTCTCATCATATTCCAAGTCCTAGAGTGTGATTTTCTCTTTTTTGGACTTTTTCAGGGTTTCTCACCATATTGTAGGTCCTACAAGTGTGAATTTCTTATTTTTCGACTTTTTCAGAGTTTCTCACCATATTCCAGGTCCTACTGCATGATTTTCTCATTTTTCGACTTTTTCAGGGTTTCTCACCATATTCCAGGTACTACTGCGTGATTTTCTCATGTTTTTGACTATTTCAGAGTTTATCACCATATTCCAGGTCCTACTGTGTTATTTTCTCATTTTAATACTTTTTTAGTGTTTCTCACCATATTCCAGGTACTACAGTGTGATTTTCTCATTTTTTTTTTTTTACTTTTTCAGGGTTTCTCATCATATTCCAAGTCCTAGAGTGTGATTTTTGCTTTTTTTCGAATTTTTCAGGGTTTCTCAACATATTCCAGGTCCTACAGTTTGATTTTCTCATTTTTCGACTTTTTCAGGGTTTCTCACTAGCTTCCAGTCCTACTGTGTGATTTTCTCATTTTTCGACTTCTTTCAGGGTTCTCACCATATACTGGGTCCTACTGCATGATTTTCTCATTTTTTGACTTTTCCAGCGTTTCTCACCATATTCCAAGTCCTACAGGGTTGATATTCTCATTTTTTGACTTTTCAGTGTTTCTCACCATATTCCAAGTCCTACAGTGTGATTTTCTCTTTTTTAAACTTTTTCAGGGTTTCTTACCGTACTCAAGGTTCTACATTGTCATTTTCTCATTTTTCAAATATTTCAGGTTTTCTCAACAAATTCCAGGTCCTACTGTGTGATTTTCTCACGTTAAGACTTTTTCAGTGTTTCTCACCTATATTCTAGGTACTACAGTATGATTTTCTCATTTTTTGACTTTTTCAGGTTTTTTCATCTTATTCCAAGTCCTAGAGTGTGATTTTCTCCTTTTCGGACTTTTTCAGGGTTTCTCAAAAATATTCCAGGTCCTACAGTGTAATTTTCTCATTTTTTGACTTTTTCAGGTTTTCTCATCATATTGTAGGTCCTACAAGTATGAATTTCTTATTTTTCGACTTTTTCAGATATTCTCACCATATTCCCAGGTCCTAATGTGTGACTTTTTAATTTTAGACTTTTTCAGTGTTTCTGACCATATTCCAGGTCCTACTGCATGATTTGCTCATTTTTTGACTTTTTCAGGGTTTCTCACCATATTCCAAGTCCTATAGTGTGATTTTTCTCATTTTTTGACTTTTTTCAGGGTTTCTCATCTTACTCCAAGTCCTATAGTGTGATTTTCTCATTTTAAGACTTTTTCAGGTTTTCTCACCATATTCCAGGTCCTACTGCATGATTTTCTCATTTTCGACTTTTTCAGGGTTCCTCACCATATTCCAAGTCCTACAGGTGTGATTTTCTCATTTTTCGACTTTTTTAGGGTTTCTCATCATATTCCAAGTCCTACAGTGTGATTTTCTCATTTTTTGACTTTTTCAGGGTTTCCTCATGTTATTCCATGTCCTAGAGTGTTTTTTTCTAATTTGTTGACTCTTTCAGAGTTTCTCCACTTATTCCTTGTATTACAGTGTGATTTTTCTCATTTTTGTCTTTTTCAGGGTTTCTCACCATATTCCAGGACCTACAGTTTGATTTTCTCATTTTTTGACTTTTTCAGGGTTTCTCACCATATTCCAGGTCCTACAGTGTGATTTTCTCATTTTAAGACCTTTTTCAGTGTTTCTCACCAAATTGCTGCTCCTAATGTGTGATTTTTTCTTTTTTCGAGTTTTCAGTGTTTCTCATCATATTCCCAAGTCCTAAAGTGTGATTTTCTCATTTTTCGACTTTTTCAGTGTTCTCATCATATTCCAGGTCCCTACAGTGTGATTTTCTCATTTTTCGACTTTTTCAGGTTTTCTCACCGTATTCCAGCTCCTACAGTGTATTTTTCTCATTTTTAGACTTTTTCACGTTTTCCTCACAATATTCCTGGTCCTACTGCGTGATTTTCTCATTTTTCGACTTTTCTCACCCTATTGCAGTCCTACAAGTGTGAATTTCTTATTTTTTGACTTTTCAGGGTTTCTCACCATATTCCAGCTCCTTCAGTGTATTTTTCTCATTTTTGACTTTTTCAGGGTTTCTCACCATATTGCAGATACGACAAATTTGATTTTCTTATTTTTCGACTGCTTCAGGGTTTCTCACCATATTCCAGGTCCTACTGTGTGATTTCTCATTTTTCGACTTTTTCAGTGTTTTCTCACCATATTCAAGGTACTACAGTGGTTATTTTCTCATTTTTTGACTTTTTCAGGTTTTCTCATCATATCCAAGTCCTACAGGGTGACTTTCTCTTTTTCGACTTTTAAAGGGTTTCTCAACATATTCCAGGTCCACCAGTGTATTTTCTCATTTTTCGACTTTTTCAGGTTTTCTCATCATATTCCAAGTCCTAGAGTGTGATTTTCTCATTTTTCGAGTTTTTTCAGTGATTCTCACCATATTGCAGGTCCTACAAGTTGTATTTCTTATTTTTCGGACTTTTGCAGGGGTTTCACACATGTTCCAACTACTACAGTGTATTTTATTCATTTTTTAAAATTTTCACAGTCTCTCATCTTATTCCATGTCCTATAGTGTGATTTTCTCATTTTTCGACTTTTCAGGGTTTCTCACCATATTGCAGGTACTACAAGTTTGATTTTCTCATTTTTCAAATGTTTCAGGGTTTCTCACCATATTCCAGGTCCTACTGTGTGATTTTCTCACGTTAAGACTTTATTCAGTATTTCTCACCATATTCTAGGTACTACAGTGTGATTTATTCATTTTTTACTTTTTCAGGTTTTCTCATCATATTCCAAGTCCTAGAGTGTGATTTTCTCTTTTTTGGACTTTTTCAGGGTTTCTCACCATATTGTAGGTCCTACAAGTGTGAATTTCTTATTTTCGACTTTTTCAGAGTTTCTCACCATATTCCAGGTCCTACTGCATGATTTTCTCATTTTTCGACTTTTTCAGGGTTTCTCACCATATTCCAGGTACTACTGCGTGATTTTCTCATGTTTTTGACTATTTCAGAGTTTATCACCATATTCCAGGTCCTACTGTGTTATTTTCTCATTTTAATACTTTTTTAGTGTTTCTCACCATATTCCAGGTACTACAGTGTGATTTTCTCTTTTTTTTTTTTACTTTTTCAGGGTTTCTCATCATATTCCAAGTCCTAGAGTGTGATTTTTGCTTTTTTCGAATTTTTCAGGGTTTCTCAAAATATTCCAGGTCCTACAGTTTGATT
>NW_028227314.1:786914-817462 GCF_978045245.1 Mus caroli | reverse complement strand
ACATGGAAATATTTGGTGAGAATATCTGAAAAAGTCGAAAAATAAGAAATTCATACTTGTAGGACCTACAATATGATGAGAAAACCTGAAAAAGTCAAAAAAATGAGAAAATTACACTGTAGGACCTGGAATATTTTTGAGAAACCCTGAAAAAGTCCGAAAAGGAGAAAATCACACTCTAGGACTTGGAATAAGATGAAAAAACCTGAAAAAGTCAAAAAATGAGAAAATCATACTGTAGTACCTAGAATATGGTGAGAAACACTGAAAAAGTTTTAACGTGAGAAAATCACACAGTAGGACCTGCAATATGGTGAGAAACCCTGAAATATTTGAAAAATAAGAAAATCAAACTTGTAGTACCTGCAATATGATGAGAAACCCTGAAAAAGTCAAAAAATGAGAAAATCACACTGTTCGACTTGGAATAAGATGAGAAACCGTGAAAATTTTAAAAAATGAGAAAAAATACACTGTAGTAGATGGAACATGGTGAGAAACTCTGCAAAAGTCGAAAATAAGAAATTCACACTTGTAGGACCTGCAATATGGTGAGAATCCCTGAAAAACTCGAAAAATGAGAAAATCACACTCTAGGACTTGGAATATGATGAGAAACCCTGAAAAAGTCGAAAAATGAGAAAATCACACAGTAGGACCTGCAATATGGTGAGAAACCCTGAAAAAGTCAAAAAATGAGAAAAATACACTGAAGGAGCTGGAATATGGTGAGAAACCCTGAAAAAGTCAAAAATAAGAAATTCACACTTGTAGGACCTGCAATAGGGTGAGAAAAGTCGAAAAATGAGAAAATCACGCAGTAGGACCAGGAATATTGTGAGAAAACGTGAAAAAGTCTAAAAATGGAGAAAAATACACTGTAGGAGCTGGAATACGGTGAGAAAACCTGAAAAAGTCGAAAAATGAGAAAATCACACTGTAGGACCTGGAATATGGTGAGAAACACTGAAAAAGTCGAAAATGAGAAAATCACACTTTAGGACTTGGAATATGATGAGAAACACTGAAAAACTCGAAAAAAGAAAAAATCACGCATTAGGAGCGGCAATTTGGTGAAAAACACTGAAAAAGTCTTAAAATGAGAAAATCACACTGTAGGACCTGGAATATGGTGAGAAACCCTGAAAAAGTCAAAAAATGAGAAAATCAAACTGTAGGTCCTGGAATATGGTGAGAAACCCTGAAAAAGACAAAAATGAGAAAAATCACAAAGTAATACAAGGAATAAGTGGAGAAACTCTGAAAGAGTCAACAAATTAGAAAAAAAAACACTCTAGGACATGGAATAACATGAGAAACCCTGAAAAAGTCAAAAAATGAGAAAATCACACTGTAGGACTTGGAATATGATGAGAAACCCTAAAAAAGTTGAAAAATGAGAAAATCACACTGTAGGACTTGGAATATGGTGAGGAACCCTGAAAAAGTCGAAAAATGAGAAAATCATGCAGTAGGACCTGGAATATGGTGAGAAAACCTGAAAAAGTCTTAAAATGAGAAAATCACACTGTAGGACTTGGAGTAAGATGAGAAACCCTGAAAAAGTCAAAAAATGAGAAAATCACACTATAGGACTTGGAATATGGTGAGAAACCCTGAAAAAGTCAAAAAATGAGCAAATCATGCAGTAGGACCTGGAATATGGTCAGAAACACTGAAAAAGTCTAAAAATTAAAAAGTCACACATTAGGACATGGAATATGGTGAGAATATCTGAAAAAGTCGAAAAATAAGAAATTCATACTTGTAGGACCTACAATATGATGAGAAAACCTGAAAAAGTCAAAAAATGAGAAAATTACACTGTAGGACCTGGAATATTTTTGAGAAACCCTGAAAAAGTCCGAAAAGGAGAAAATCACACTCTAGGACTTGGAATAAGATGAAAAAACCTGAAAAAGTCAAAAAATGAGAAAATCATACTGTAGTACCTAGAATATGGTGAGAAACACTGAAAAAGTTTTAACGTGAGAAAATCACACAGTAGGACCTGCAATATGGTGAGAAACCCTGAAATATTTGAAAAATAAGAAAATCAAACTTGTAGTACCTGCAATATGATGAGAAACCCTGAAAAAGTCAAAAAATGAGAAAATCACACTGTTCGACTTGGAATAAGATGAGAAACCGTGAAAATTTTAAAAAATGAGAAAAATACACTGTAGTAGATGGAACATGGTGAGAAACTCTGCAAAAGTCGAAAAATAAGAAATTCACACTTGTAGGACCTGCAATATGGTGAGAATCCCTGAAAAACTCGAAAAATGAGAAAATCACACTCTAGGACTTGGAATATGATGAGAAACCCTGAAAAAGTCGAAAAATGAGAAAATCACACAGTAGGACCTGCAATATGGTGAGAAACCCTGAAACAGTCGAAAAATAAGAAAATTACACTTGTAGGACCACCAATATGGTGAGAAACACTGAAAAAGTCGAAAAATGAGAAAAATCACACTGTAGTACATGGATAATGGTGATATAATCTGAAGAAGTCAAAAATTTAGAAAAATCACACTCTAGGACTTGGAATAAGATGAGAAACCCCGAAAAGTCAAAAAATGAGAAAATCACACTGTAGGACTTGGAATATGATGAGAAACCCTGAAAAAGTCAAAAAATGAGAAAATCACACTGTACGACTTGGAATATGGTGAGAAACCCTGAAAAAGTCGAAAAATGAGAAAATCACGCTGTAGGACCAGGAATATTGTGAGAAAACGTGGAAAAGTCTAAAAATGAGAAAAATACACTGTAGGAGCTGGAATATGGTGAGAAAACCTGATAAAGTCGAAAAATAAGAAACTCACACTTGTTTGACCTCCAATATGGTTAGAAACCCTGAAAAAGTCTTAAAATGAGAAAATCACACTGTAGGACCTGGAATATGGTGAGAAACACTGAAAAAGTCAAAAAATGAGAAAATCACACTTTAGGACTTGGAATATGATGAGAAACCCATAAAAGTCAAAAAATGAGAAAATCACACTGTAGGGTTGGAATATGGTGAGAAAAACTGAAAAAGTCGAAAAAAGAAAAAAATCACGCATTAGGAGCAGCAATTTGGTGAGAAACACTGAAAAAGGCTTAAAATGAGAAAATCACACTGTAGGACCTGGAATATGGTGAGAAACCCTGAAAAAGTAAAAAAATGAGAAAAATCACACTGTAATACATGGAGTAAGTGGAGAAACTCTGAAAGAGTCAACAAATTAGAAAAATAACACTCTAGGACATGGAATAAGATGAGAAATCCTGAAAAAGTCAAAAAATGAGAAAATCACACTGTAGGACTTGGAATATGGTGAGGAACCCTGAAAAAGTCGAAAAATGAGAAAATCATGCAGTAGGACCTGGAATATGGTGAGAAACCCTGAAAAAGTCTTAAAATGAGAAAATCACACTGTAGGACCTGGAATATGGTGAGAAACCCTGAAAAAGTCAAAAAAAGAGAAAAACACACTCTAGGACTTGGAATATGATGAGAAACCCTGAAAAAGTAAAAAAAAATGAGAAAATCACACTGTAGGACCTGGAATATGGTGAGAAACCCTGAAAAAGTCAAAAAATGAGAAAATCAAACTGTAGGTCCTGGAATAAGGTGAGAAACCCTGAAAAAGTCCAAAACTGAGAAAAATCACACTGTAATACATGGATTAAGTGGAGAAACTCTGAAAGAGTCGACAAATTAGAAAAATAACACTCTAGGACATGGAATAATATGAGAAACCCTGAAAAAGTCAAAAAATGAGAAAATCACACTGTAGGACTTGGAATATGATGAGAAACCCTGAAAAAGTCAAAAAATGAGAAAATCATACTGTAGTACCTAGAATAGGTTGAGAAACAATGAAAAAGTCTTAACGTGAGAAAATCACACAGTAGGACCTGCAATATGGTGAGAAACCCTGAAATATTTGAAAAATAAGAAAATCAAACTTGTAGTACCTGCAATATGGTGAGAAACCCTGAAAAAGTCAAAAAATGAGAAAATCACACTGTTCGACTTGGAATAAGATGAGAAACCGTGAAAATTTTAAAAAATGAGAAAAATACACTGTAGTAGATGGAACATGGTGAGAAACCCTGCAAAAGTCGAAAAATAAGAAATTCACACTTGTAGGACCTGCAATATGGTGAGAATCCCTGAAAAACTCGAAAAATGAGAAAATCACACTCTAGGACTTGGAATATGATGAGAAACCCTGAAAAAGTCGAAAAATGAGAAAATCACACAGTAGGACCTGCAATATGGTGAGAAACCCTGAAACAGTCGAAAAATAAGAAATTCAAACTTGTAGTACCTGCAATATGGTGAGAAACCCTGAAAAATTCGAAAAATGAGAAAATCACACTGTAGGACTTGGAATAAGATGAGAAATCATGAAAAAGTCAAAAAATGAGAGAAATACACTGTAGGAGCTGGAATATGGTGAGAAACCCCGAAAAAGTCGAAAAATAAGAAAATTACACTTGTAGGACCACCAATATGGTGAGAAACACTGAAAAAGTCGAAAAATGAGAAAAATCACACTGTAGTACATGGATAATGGTGATATAATCTGAAGAAGTCAAAAATTTAGAAAAATCACACTCTAGGACTTGGAATAAGATGAGAAACCCCGAAAAGTCAAAAAATGAGAAAATCACACTGTAGGACTTGGAATATGATGAGAAACCCTGAAAAAGTCAAAAAATGAGAAAATCACACTGTACGACTTGGAATATGGTGAGAAACCCTGAAAAAGTCGAAAAATGAGAAAATCACGCTGTAGGACCAGGAATATTGTGAGAAAACGTGGAAAAGTCTAAAAATGAGAAAAATACACTGTAGGAGCTGGAATATGGTGAGAAAACCTGATAAAGTCGAAAAATAAGAAACTCACACTTGTTTGACCTCCAATATGGTTAGAAACCCTGAAAAAGTCTTAAAATGAGAAAATCACACTGTAGGACCTGGAATATGGTGAGAAACACTGAAAAAGTCAAAAAATGAGAAAATCACACTTTAGGACTTGGAATATGATGAGAAACCCATAAAAGTCAAAAAATGAGAAAATCACACTGTAGGGTTGGAATATGGTGAGAAAAACTGAAAAAGTCGAAAAAAGAAAAAAATCACGCATTAGGAGCAGCAATTTGGTGAGAAACACTGAAAAAGGCTTAAAATGAGAAAATCACACTGTAGGACCTGGAATATGGTGAGAAACCCTGAAAAAGTAAAAAAATGAGAAAAATCACACTGTAATACATGGAGTAAGTGGAGAAACTCTGAAAGAGTCAACAAATTAGAAAAATAACACTCTAGGACATGGAATAAGATGAGAAATCCTGAAAAAGTCAAAAAATGAGAAAATCACACTGTAGGACTTGGAATATGGTGAGGAACCCTGAAAAAGTCGAAAAATGAGAAAATCATGCAGTAGGACCTGGAATATGGTGAGAAACCCTGAAAAAGTCTTAAAATGAGAAAATCACACTGTAGGACCTGGAATATGGTGAGAAACCCTGAAAAAGTCAAAAAAAGAGAAAAACACACTCTAGGACTTGGAATATGATGAGAAACCCTGAAAAAGTAAAAAAAAATGAGAAAATCACACTGTAGGACCTGGAATATGGTGAGAAACCCTGAAAAAGTCAAAAAATGAGAAAATCAAACTGTAGGTCCTGGAATAAGGTGAGAAACCCTGAAAAAGTCCAAAACTGAGAAAAATCACACTGTAATACATGGATTAAGTGGAGAAACTCTGAAAGAGTCGACAAATTAGAAAAATAACACTCTAGGACATGGAATAATATGAGAAACCCTGAAAAAGTCAAAAAATGAGAAAATCACACTGTAGGACTTGGAATATGATGAGAAACCCTGAAAAAGTCAAAAAATAAGAAAATCACACTGTACGACTTGGAATATGGTGAGAAACCCTGAAAAAGTCGAAAAATGAGAAAATCATGCAGTAGGACCTGGAATATGGTGAGAAACCCTGAAAAAGTCAAAAAATGAGAAAATCACACAGTAGGACCTGCAATATGGTGAGAAACCCTGAAAAAGTTGAAAAATGAGAAAATCACACTGTAGGACTTGGAATAAGATGAGAAACCGTGAAAAAGACAAAAAATGACAAAAATACACTGTAGGAGCTGGAATATGGTGAGAAACCCTGAAAAAGTCCAACAATAAGAAATTCACACTTGTAGGACCCGCAATATGGTGAGAAACCCATAAAAGTCAAAAAATGAGAAAATCACACTGTAGGACTTGGAGTAAGATGAGAAACCCTGAAAAAGTCAAAAAATGAGAAAATCACCATATAGGACTTGGAATATGGTGAGAAACCCTGAAAAAGTAAAAAATGAGCAAAATATGCAGTAGGACCTGGAATATGGTGAGAAACACTGAAAAAGTCTTAACATGAGAACAATCATACTGTAGGACCTGGAATATGATCAGAAACACTGAAAATGTCTAAAAATGAGAAAATCACACATTAGGACCTGGAATATGGTGATAAACTCTGAAAAAGTCAAAAAAATGAGAAAATTACACTGTAGGACCTGGAATATTTTTTGAGAAACCCTGAAAAAGTCCGAAAAAGAGAAAATCACACTCTAGGACTTGGAATAGGATGAGAAAACCTGAAAAAGTCAAAAAATGAGAAAATCACACTGTAGTACCTAGAATATGGTGAGAAACACTGAAAAAGTCTTAACGTGAGAAAATCACACAGTAGGACCTGGAATATGGTGAGAAACCCTGAAACATTTGAAAAATAAGAAAATCAAACTTGTAGTACCTGCAATATGGTGAGAAACCCTGAAAAAGTCGAAAAATGAGAAAATCACACTGTTCGACTTTGAATAAGATGAGAGACCGTGAAAATTTTAAAAAATGAGAAAAATACACTGTAGTAGCTGGAACATGGTGAGAAACCCTGCAAAAGTCGAAAAATAAGAAATTCACACTTTTAGGACCTGCAATATGGTGAGAATCCCTGAAAAAGTCGAAAAATGAGAAAATCACACTCTAGGAATTGGAATATGATGAGAAACTCTGAAAAAGTCGAAAAATGATAAAATCACACAGTAGGACCTGCAATATGGTGAGAAACCCTGAAACAGTCAAAAAATAAGAAAATCAAACTTGTAGTACCTGCAATATGGTGAGAAAACCTGAAAAAAGAAAGAAAGAAAGAAAGAAAGAAAGAAAGAAAGAAAGAAAGAAAGAAAGAAAGAAAGAAAGAAACCAAGGAGAATAAAAAGTTTTTATAAAAGTTTTATAAAAAGTGTTAAAGTTTTTAAAAATTAAAAAAAAAAAATTACCAGATCACCATCAAGCACACACAGCATTGGCTGTCTTCAGGTGTATCCTTTCAGCCTCCGAAACAAAAAGCAATGGCTGTCTGTCTTCAGGTGTATCCTATTCTCGAGTCTTACTTCCAACCTGAGTGCTGGGCTGAGCTGCCTCATTATGTAATTGTAAACCTTCCTTGGTTTGTCTTTTCCATTTCTAAGACTAACAGGCCTTTTTCTATTTAGAGAATATGCTCATGACTGTCCTTTAGATATAGTAAATATAACTGTTGCTCATAAAACTTGTTTTCTAGGAAATTTTAAAGGGCAATGGCAGAGTTTATTTATAAAAAATATTTTGCATTTATTTATTTGTGTGAGTGATGAAGCTCAGGTCTTCAAACTCGTCAGGAGTTATGATTACTTCCCCTCTCTCTCACCCCCTCTTTCTCCTCTCTCTCAATGATCAATTTTATTTTTAGTGTAAGAATTTTTTGCATGTGTATGCTGTGCCCACAGACTCCAGAACAGAGTATTAGATCCCCTGGAACTGGAGATGGGCCACCATATATATATACTGGTAATTGAGCCCAGGTTCTCTGGAAGAGGAGACAATGCTCTTAATTGTTGAGCCCTCTCTGTAGCCACATCTTTCATTCTTTTTTTTTTTTTGAGTATATGTGAGGCTGTGTTTATATACATCATATGCAGACAATAAGAATGATTTAGATTCTTCAGCATCTGACACACTCTTCTGGAGTGTCTGAACATAGCTACAGCATACTTAAATATAATAAATAAATAAATCTTTAAAAAGAAAAGGAAAAGTAAAAAAGAAAGAACAGGCCTGCCATATGCATGTTCATAGAGGAAAATGGAAGAGACCCCAATCTAACCTCAGCAGGGTGCTTCCTTCTGGATGGTAGCTCACAGTTTCATCCCAGCAAGACAGGCAAATCACTGAGTTCAAGGACAGTAAGGTTCAGGACAGCCAAGGTTAGGAAGGAAAAGGGTCTATGTTGAGAATACAAACCGACAAAACAACAACTAGGAAAAAGAAGTGACAATGTAACTTGGGGTAGGGTACCAACAAGAGAAAGCTTTCTGTTACCACTTACAAACACCAGTAGCCTTGCACCCTTCTGTCCAGGTCCCTGCCTTCCTTTCTAGGAATTCTAAGGATGCCAGGGGGTGGGGGAATCCAGATTAACTTTTTTAATAACAAAGACTTGGTCTTCGATGTCTATAGGAAGCCCTTCTCAGTGCCTTTAACTACCACTGAACTTTCAGGGCTGTGACTCAACTGTAACAAGGAACAGGGCTAAGAACCTGCAGCCTTTGAAAACAATTATTTTTTTAAAGAGGGGGACACAAATCAGCAGTAGAACCCCTCAGGTTCAGCCATAATACTTGTTAGGGAAAGTGCCTCAATGTCCGGAGCTGAGGTCTCATGGGTGAACTGCTTCAACCTCTGAGTATCATTGAAAGAAAGAAAAGATATCATGTGGTTGCTTAATTTATTTATTTTATTATTTCTATTTTTTGTTTTCTTTTGTTTTGTTTTAGAAAAGGCCTCAGTCTGTAGCTATGGCTGACCTAGGACAGACTACATGTGTTAATTAGGGTTTCACAGCTGAGAAACAGACCATACCTATGTAAGACTTAGAAAACCCAACAGTCAGCGGTGGCTCGAGCTCTTAATGAGAGCACTCTGGAGGCAGAGGAAGTCAGTTTCTGAGTTTGAGGCCAGCCTGGTTAAAGACAGGGATAGGCAGGGCTAGGCAAGGCAGGGCTAGGCTAGGCAAGGGGCTAGGCTAGGCTAGGCAAGAGGCTAGGCTAGGCTAGGCAAGGGGCTAGGCAAGACAGAAAGACAAGTATGGCAGGCCTGGTGGTTTTTCTTTCTTTCTTATCCCTTTTAAAAATGTTTATTTATTTATTTATTTATTTATTTATTTATTTATTTATTTATTAGATATAAGTACACTGTAGCTGTCTTCAGACACTCCAGAAGAGAGTGTCAGATTCTGGAGAATCTAAATCCCTCTTATGGGCCTCATATGATGTACATAAACACAGCTTCACATATACTTCTAAAAATTTAAAGATGTGTGGGGCCACTGAACGGGCTCAACAATCAACAGCATTGTCTCCTCTTCCAGAGAACCTGGGATCAACTACCAGCCACTATATGGTGGCCCATTTCCAGTTCCAGGGGATCAGACAGACAGACAGACAAACAGTCAAGGATGGCAGGCCTGCCTGGTTTTTCTTTCTTTCTTATCCTTTTTAAAAAATGTTTATTTATTTATTTATGTATTTATTATATATAAGTACACTGTAGCTGTCTTCAGACACTCCAGAAGAGGGTGTCAGATTCTGGAGAATCTAAATCCCGCTTATGGTCTCCATATGATGTACATAAACACAGCCTCACATACATTTCTAAAAATTTAAAGATGTGTGGGGCCACTGAAAGGGCTCAATAATTAACAGCATTGTCTCCTCTTCCAGAGAACCTGGGATGAACTACCAGCAACTATATGGTGGCCCATCTCCAGTTCCAGGGGATCAGACAGAGAGACAGACATACACACAGATAGAGATAAGGATGGAGGCCTGCCTGGTCTTTCTTTCTTTCTTATTCTTTTTAAGAAATGTTTATTTATTTATTTATGTATTTATTAGATATAGGTACACTGTAGCTGTCTTCAGACACTCCATTAGAGTGTGTCAGATTCTGGAGAATCTAAATCACTCTTATGGTCTGCATATGATGTACATAAACACAGCCTCACATATACTTCTAAAAATTTAAAGATGGGTGGGGCCACAAATAAGGGTCAACAATTAACAGCATTGTCTCCTCTTCCAGAGAACCTGTGATCAACTATCAGACACTATTGTGGCCCATCGATAGTTCCAGAAGATCAGACAGACAGACAGACAGACAGACAGACAGAGATAAGGATGGCAGGCCTGCCTGGTCTTTCTTTTTTTCTTATCATTTTTTAAAAAATATTTATTTATTTATTTATTTATTTATTTATTTATTTATTTATTTATTAGATATAAGTACACTGTAGCTGTCTTCAGACACTCCAGAAGAGGGTGTCAGATTCTGGAGAATCTAAATCCCTCTTATGGTCTGCATATGATGTACATAAACACAGCCTGACATATACTTCTAAAATTTTAAAGATGTGTGGGGCCACTGAGAGGGCTCAACAATTAACAGCATTGTCTCCTCTACCAGAGAACCTGGGATCAACTACCAGCAACTATATGGTGGTCCATCTCCAGTTCCAGGGGATCAGGCAGACAAAGAGACAGACAGAAAATGGTGGCAGGCCTCCCTGGTTTTTCTTTCTTTCTTATCCTTTTTAAAAAATATTTATTTATTTATTTATTTATTTATGTATTTATTAGATATAAGTACACTGTAGTTGTCTTCAGACATTCCAGAAGAGGGTGTCAAATTCTGGAGAATCTAAATCCCTCTTATGGTCTGCATATGATGTACATAAACACAGCCTAACATATACTTCTAAAAATTTAAAGATAGGTGGAGCCACTGAAAGGACTCAACAATTAAAGGCATTGTCTCCTCTTCCAGAGAACCTGGGATCAACTAACAGCAACTATATGGTGGCCCATTTCCAGTTCCAAGGGTTCAGACAGACAGACAGACAGACTGATAGAGATAAGGATGGAGGCCTGCCTGTTCTTTCTTTCCTTCTTATACGTTAAAAAAAATATTTATTTATTTATTTATTTATTTATTTATGTATTTATTAGATATAAGTACACTGTAGCTGTCTTCAGACACTCTAGAAGAGGGTGTCATCTTCTGGAGAATCTAAATCCCTCTTATGGTCTGCATATGATGTACATAAACACAGCCTCACATATACTTCTAAAAATTAAAAGATGGGTGGGCCCACTGAAAGGGCTCAACAATTCACAGCATTGTCTCTTCTTCCAGAGAACGTGGGATCAACTACCAGCAACTATATAGTGGCCCATCTCAAGTTCCAGGGGATAAGAGAGACAGACAGACAGACAGACAGAGATAAGGATGGCAGGCCTGCCTGATTTTTCTTTCTTTCTTATTTTTTTTAAAAAAATGTTTATTTATTTATTTATTTATTTATTTATTTATTTATTTATGTATTTATTAGATATAAGTACACTGTAGCTGTCTTCAGACTCTCCAGAAGACGGTGTCAGATTCTGGAGAATCTATATCCCTCTTATGGTCTTCATATGATGTACATGAACACAGCCTCACATATACTTCTAAAAATTTAAAGATGTGTGGGGCCACTGAAAGGGCTCAACAATTAACAGCATTATCTCCTCTTCCAGAGAACCTGGGATCAACTACCAGCAACTATATGGTGGCCCATCTCCAGTTCCAGGGGATCAGACAGAGATACATACAGACAGACAGACAAGGATTGCAGTCCTGCATGGTTTTTTTTTCTTTCTTATACATTTTAAAAAATGTTTATTTATTTATATATGTATTTATTAGATATAAGTACACTGTAGCTGTCTTCAGGTACTTCAGAAGAGGGTGTCATATTCTGGAGAATCTAAATCCCTCTTATGGACTGCATATGATGTACATAAACACAGCCTCACATATACTTCAGAAAATTTAAAGATGTGTGGGGCCACTGAAAAGGCTCAAAAATTAACAGCATTGTCTCCTCTATCAGAGAACCTGGGATCAACTAGCCGCAACTATATGGTGGCCCATCTCCAGTTCCAGGGGATCAGACAGACAGACAGACAGACAGACAAGGATTGCAGGCCTGCCTGGTTTTACTTTCTTTCTTATCCTTTTTAAAAAATGTTTATTTATTTATTTCTTTATTTATTTATTATATATAAGTACACTGTAGCTGTCTTCAGACACTCCAGAAGATTGTGTCAGATTCTGGAGAATCTAAATCCCTCTTAAGGTCTGCATATGATGTACATAAACACAGCCTCACATATACTTCTAAAAATTTAAGATGTGTGGGGCCACTGAAAGGGCTCAACAATTAACAGCATTGTCTCCTCTACCAGAGAACCTGGGATCAACTACCAGCAACTATATGGTGGCCCATCTCCAGTTCCAGGGGTCAGGCAGACAAAGAGACAGACAGACAAGGGTGGCAGGCCTCTCTGGTTTTTCTTTCTTTCTTATCCTTTTTAAAAAATGTTTATTTATTTATGTATTTATTAGATATAAGTACTCTGTAGCTGTCTTCAGACACTCCAGAATAGGGTTTCAGATTCTGGAGAATATAAATCCCTCTTATGGTCTGCATATGATGGACATAAACACAGATTCACATACACTTCTAAAAATTTAAAGATGGGTGGGGCCACTGAAAGGGCTCAACAATTAACAGCATTGTCTCTTCTTCCAGAGAACCTGGGATCAACTACCAGCAACTACATGGTGGCCCAATTCCAGTTCCAGGGGATCAGACAGACAGACAGACAGACAGAGATAAGGAGGGCAGGCCTGCCTGGTCTTTCTTTCTTTCTTTCTTATCCTTTTAAAATAATGTTTATTTATTTATTTATTTATTTATGTATTTATTTATTTATTTATTAATTAGATATAAGTACACTGTAGTTGTCTTCAGACACTCCAGAAGAGGGTGTCAGATTCTGGAGAATCTAAATCCCTCTTATGTTCTGCATATGATGTACATAAACACAGCCTCACATTTACTTCTTAAAATTTAACGGTGGGGGGACCATTGAAAGGGCTCAGCAATTAACAGCATTGTCTCCTCTACCAGAGAACCTGGGATCAACTACCAGCACCTATATGGTGGCCCATCTCCAGATCCAGGGGATCAGAACGACAGACAGACAGACAGACAGACAGAGATAAGGATGGCAGGCTTGCCTAGTCTTTCTTTCTTTCTTATCCGGTTTAAATAATGTTTATTTATTTATTTATTTATTTATTTATTTATTTATTTATTAGATATAAGTACACTGTAGCTGTCTTCAGACACTCCAGAAGAGGGTGTCAAATACTGATGAACCTAAATCCCTCTTCTGGTCTGCATATCATGTACATAAACACAGCCTCACATACACTTCTAAAAATTTAAAGATGGGTAGGGCCACAAATAGGGGTCAACAATTAACAGCATTGTCTCCTCATCCAGAGAACCTGGTATCAACTACCAGCAACTATATGGTAGCCAATCTCCAGTTCCAGGGGATCAGACAGACAGACAGACAGACAGAGATACGGATGGCAGGCCTGCCTGGTCATACTTTCTTTCTTATCCTTTTTAAAAAATGTTCATTTAATTATTTATTTATTTATTTATTTATTTATTTATTTATTTATTATATATAAGTACACTGTAGCTGTCTTCAGACACTCCAGTAGAGGGTATCAGATTCTGGAGAATCTAAATCCTCTTATAATCTGAATATGATGTACATAAAAAGGCCTCACATATACTTCTAAATATTTAAAGAAGTGTGGGGCCACTGAAAGAGCTCAACAATTAACAGCATTGTCTCCTCTTCCAGAGAACCTTGGATCAACTACCAGCAACTATATGGTGGCCCATCTCCAGTTCCCGGGGATCAGATCGACAGACAGACAGACAGACAGAGAAATGGATGGCAGGCCTGACTGTTCTTTCTTTCTTTCTTATCCTTTTTAAAAAATGTTTATTTATTTATTTATTTATTTATTTATCTATGTATTTATTAGATATAAGTACACTGTAGCTGTCTTCAGACACTCCAGAAGAGGGTGTCAGATTCTGGAGAATCTAAATCCCTCTTATGGTCTGCATATGATGTACATAAACACAGCCTAACATATACTTCTAAATATTTAAAGATGGGTGGCGCCACTGAAAGGGCTCAACAATTAACAGCATTGTTTCCTCCTCCAGAGAACTTGGGATCAACTACCAGCAACTATTCGTGGCCCATCTCCAGTTCCCAGGTATCAGATTGACAGACAGACAGACAGACAGAGATATGGATGGCAGGCCTGCCTGGTCTTTCTTTCTGTCTTTTCCTTTTTAAAAAATGTTTATTTATTTATTTATTTATTTATTTATTTATTTATTTATTATATATTTTTTAGATATAAGTACACTGTAACTGTTCAGACACTCCAGAAGATGGTGTCAGATTCTGGAGAATCTAAATCCCTCTTATGGTCTGCATATGATTTACGTAAACACAGCCTCACATATACTTCTAAAAATTTAAAGAAGGGTGGGGCCACTCTAAAAGCTCAACAATTAACAGCATTGTCTCCTCTTCCAGAGTAGCTGGGATCAACTACCAGCAACTATATGGTGGCCCATCTCCAGTTCCAGGGGATCAGACAGACAGACAGACAGACAATGATAAGGTTGGCAGGCCTGCCTGCTCTTTATTTCTTTCTTATCCTTTTAAAAAATGTTTATTTATTTATTTATTTATTTATCTAAGTATTTATTAGATATAAGTACACTGTAGCTGTCTTCAGACACTCCAGAAGAGGGTGTCAGATTCTGGAGAATCTAAATCCCTCTTATGGTCTGCATATGATGTACATAAACACAGCCTAACATATACTTCTAAAAATTTAAAGATAGGTGGAGCCACTGAAAAGGCTCACAAATTAACAGCATTGTTTCCTCTTCCAGAGAACCTGGGATCAACTAACAGCAACTATATCGTGGCCCATCTCCAGTTCCAAGAGATCAGACAGACTGACAGACAGACAGACTGACAGAGATAAGGATGGCAGGCCTTCCTGGTCTTTCTTTCTTTCTTATCCTTTTTAAAAAATGTTTATTTATTTATTTATATGTTTATTAGATATAAGTACACTCTAGCCGTCTTCAGACACTCCAGAAGAAGGTGTCAGATTCTGGAGAATGTAAATCCCTCTTATGGTCTGCATATGATGTACATAAACACAGCCTCACATTTAGTTCTTAAAATTTAAAGGTGGGGGGGGCCACTGAAAGGGCTCAGCAATTAACAGCATTGTCTCCTCTTCCAGAGAACCTGGGATCAACTACCAGCAACTATATGGTAGCCCATCTCCAGTTCCAGGGGATCAGACAGACAGACAGACAGAGATAAGGATGGCAGGCCTGCCTGGTCTTACTTTCTTTCTTATCCTTTTTAAAAACTGTTTATTTATTTATTTTTTATGTATTTATTATATATAAGTACACTGTAGCTGTCTTCAGACACTCCAGTAGAGGGTTTCAGATACTGGAGAATCTAAATCCCTCTTATGGTCTGCAGATGATGTACATAAACACAGCCTCACATATACTTCTAAAAATTTAAAGAAGGGTGGGGCCACTCTAAAAGCTCAACAATTATCAGCATTGTCTCCTCTTCCAGAGTACCTGGGATCAACTACCAGCAACTATATGGTGGCCCATCTCCAGTTCCAGGGGATCAGACAGACAGACAGACAGACAATGATAAGGTTGGCAGGCCTGCCTGCTCTTTATTTCTTTCTTATCCTTTTAAAAAATGTTTATTTATTTATTTATTTATTTATTTATTTATCTATGTATTTATTAGATATAAGTACACTGTAGCTGTCTTCAGACACTCCAGAAGAGGGTGTCAGATTCTGGAGAATCTAAATCCCTCTTATGGTCTGCATATGATGTACATAAACACAGCCTAACATATACTTCTAAAAATTTAAAGATAGGTGGAGACACTGAAAAGGCTCACAAATTAACAGCATTGTCTCCTCTTCCAGAGAACCTGGGATCAACTAACAGCAACTATATCGTGGCCCATCTCCAGTTCCAAGAGATCAGACAGACTGACAGACAGACAGACTGACAGAGATAAGGATGGCAGGCCTTCCTGGTCTTTCTTTCTTTCTTATCCTTTTTAAAAAATGTTTATTTATTTATTTATATGTTTATTAGATATAAGTACACTCTAGCCGTCTTCAGACACTCTAGAAGAAGGTGTCAGATTCTGGAGAATGTAAATCCCTCTTATGGTCTGCATATGATGTACATAAACACAGCCTCACATTTAGTTCTTAAAATTTAAAGGTGGGGGGGGCCACTGAAAGGGCTCAGCAATTAACAGCATTGTCTCCTCTTCCAGAGAACCTGGGATCAACTACCAGCAACTATATGGTAGCCCATCTCCAGTTCCAGGGGATCAGACAGACAAACAGACAGAGATAAGGATGGCAGGCCTGCCTGGTCTTACTTTCTTTCTTATCCTTTTTAAAAACTGTTTATTTATTTATTTTTATGTATTTATTATATATAAGTACACTGTAGCTGTCTTCAGACACTCCAGTAGAGGGTTTCAGATACTGGAGAATCTAAATCCTCTTATAATCTGAATATGATGTACATAAACACAGCCTCACATATACTTCTAAATATTTAAATAAGTGTGGGGCCACTGATAGGGCTCAACAATTAACAGCATTGTCTCTTCTTCCAGAGATCCTTGGATCAATTACCAGCAACTATATGGTGGCCCATCTCCAGTTCCAGGGGATCAGACAGACAGACAGACAGACAGACAGAGATAAGGATGGCAGGCCTGCCTAGTCTTACTTTCTTTCTTATCCTTTTAAAAAAATGTTTATTTATTTATTTATTTATTTATTTATTTATTTATTTATTTATTATCTATTTATTTATTAGATATAAGTACACTGTAGCTGTCTTCAGACACTCCAGAAGAGGGTGTCAGATTCTGGAGAATCTAAATCCCTCTTATGGTCTGCATATGATGTACAAAAACACAGCCTCACATATACTTCTAAATATTTAAAGATGGGTTGCGCCACTGAAAGGGCTCAACAATTAACAGCATTGTCTCCTCATCCAGAGAACCTGGGATCAACTACCAGCAACTATTCGTGGCCCATCTCCAGTTCCCAGGTATCAGACTGACAGACAGACAGACAGACAGACAGAGATATGGATGGCAGGCCTGCCTGGTCTTTCTTTCTGTCTTATCTTTTTAAAAAAATGTTTATTTATTTATTTATTTATTTATTTATTTATTTATTTATTTATTAGATATAAGTACACTGTAGCTGTTCAGACACTCCAGAAGAGGGTGTCAGATTCTGGATAATCTAAATCCCTCTTATGGTCTGCATATGATGTACATAAACACAGCCTCACATATACTTCTAAAAATTTAAAGAAGGGTGGGGCCACTCTAAAAGCTCAACAATTAATAGCATTGTCTCCTCTTCCAGAGTACCTGGGATCAACTACCAGCAACTATATGGTGGCCCATTACCAATTCCAGGGGATCAGACAGACAGACATACAGACAGTGATAAGGATGGCAGGCCGGCCTGGTCTTTCTTTCTTTCTTATCCTTTTTAAAAAAATGTTTATTTATATATTTATTTATGTATTTATTAGATATAAGTACACTGTAGCTGTCTTCAGACACTCCAGAAGAGGGTGTCAGATACTTGAGAATCTAAATCCCTCTTATTGTCTGCATATGATGTACATAAACACAGCCTCACATTTACTTCTAAAAATTTAAAGGTGGGGGGGGCCACTGAGAGGTCTCTACAATTAACAGCATTGTCTCCTCTACCTGAGAAACTGGGATCAACTACCAGCAACTATATGGTGGCCCATCTCCAGTTTCAGGGGATCAGGCAGACAAAGAGACAGACAGACAAGAGTGGCAGGCCTCCCTGGCTTTTCTTTCTTTCTTATACTTTTTAAAAAATATTTATTTATTTATTTATTTATTTATTTATTTATTTATTTATTTATGTATTTATTAGATATAAGTACACTGTAGCTGTCTTCAGACACTCTAGAAGAGGGTGTCAGACTCTGGAGAATATAAATCCCTCTTATGGTCTGCATATGATGGACATAAACACAGATTCACATACACTTCTAAAAATTTAAAATGGGTGGGGCCACTGAAAGGGCTCAAAAATTAACAGCATTGTCTCTTCTTCCAGACAACCTGGGATCAACTACCAGCAAATATATGGTGGCCCATCTCCAGTTCCAGGTGATCAGACAGACAGACAGACAGACAGAGATAAAGAGGGCAGTCCTGCCTGGTCTTTCTTTCTTTCTTATCCTTTTAAAATAATGTTTATTTATTTATTTATTCATTTATTCATTTGTTTATTTATTTATTTATTTATTTATTTATTTATTTATTTATTTATTTATTAGATATAAGTACACTGTAGCTGTCTTCAGACTCTCCAGAAGAGGGTGTCAGATTCTGGAGAATCTATATCCCTCTTATGGACTGCATATGATGTACATAAACACAGCGTCACATATACTTCTAAAAATTTAAAGATGGGTGGGGCCACTGAAAGGGCTCAACAATTAACAGCATTGTCTCATCTTCAATAGGACCTGGAATCAACTACCAGCAACTATATTGTGGCCCATCTCCAGTTCCAGGGGATCAGACAGACATACATACAGACAGACAGACAAGGATTGCAGACCTGCCTGGTTTTTCTTTCTTTCTTATATATTTTAAAAATGTTTATTTATTTATATATGTATTTATTAGATATAAGTACACTGTAGCTGTCTTCAGGCACTTCAGAAGAGGGTGTCATATTCTGGAGAATCTAAATCCCTCTTATGGTCTGCATATGATGTACATAAACACAGCCTCACATATACTTCTAAAAATTTAAAGATGTGTGGGGCCACTGAAACGGCTCAACAATTAACAGCATTGTCTCCTCTACCAGAGAACCTGGGATGAACTACCAGCAACTATATGGTGGCCCATCTCCAGTTCCAGGGGATCAGACAGACAGACAGATAGACAGACAAGGATTGCAGGCCTGCCTGGTTTTACTTTCTTTCTTATCCTTTTTAAAAAATGTTTATTTATTTATTTATTTATTTATTTATTTATTTATTTATTTATTTATTTATTATAAGTACACTGTAGCTGTCTTCAGACACTCCAGAAGAGGGTGTCAGATTCTGGAGAATCTAAATCCCTCTTATGGTCTGCATATTGTGTACATAAACACAGCCTCACATATACTTCTAAAAATTTAAAGATGTGTGGGTCCACTGAAAGGGCTCAACAATTAACAGGATTGTCTCCTCTACCAGAGAACCTGGGATCAACTACCAGCAACTATATGGTGGCCCATCTCATGTTGCAGGGGATCAGACAGACAAAGAGACAGACAGACAAGGGTGGCAGGCCTCCTTGGTTTTTTTTTTTTTCTTTCTTATCCTTTTAAAAAAATGTTTATTTATTTATTTATGTATTTATTAGATATAAGTACAATGTAGCTGTCTTCAAACAATCCAGAAGAGGGTGTCAGATTCTGGAGAATATAAATCCCTCTTATGGTCTGCATATGATGGACATAAACACAGATTCACATACACTTCTAAAAATTTTAAGATGGGTGTGGCCACTGAAAGGGCTCAACAATTAACAGCATTGTCTCTTCTTCAAAAGAACCTGGGATCAACTACAAGCAACTATATGGTGGCCCATCTTGAGTTCCAGGGGATCAGACAGACAGACAGACAGACATACAGACAGAGATAAGGAGGGCAGGCCTGCCTGGTCTTTCTTTCTTTCTTATCCTTTTAAAATAATGTTTATTTATTTATTTATTTATTTATTTATTTATTTATTTATGTATTTATTAGATATAAGTACACTGTAGCTGTCTTCAAACAATCTAGAAGAGGGTGTAATCTTCTGGAGAATCTAAATCCCTCTTATGGTCTGCCTGTGATGTACATAAACACAGCCTCACATATACTTCTAAAAATTAAAAGATGGGTGGGCCCACTGAAAGGGCTCAACAATTAACAGCATTCTCTCTTCTTCCAAAGAAAGTGGGATCAACTACCAGCAACTTTATGGTGGTCCCTCTCAAGTTCCAGGGGATAAGACAGACAGAAGGACACACAGACAGAGATAAGGATGGCAGGCCTGCCTGATTTTTCTTGCTTTCTTATCCTTTTTAAAAAATGTTTATTTATTTATTTATTTATTCAATTATTCATTTATTTATTTATTTATGTATTTATTAGATATAAGTACACTGTAGCTGTCTTCAGACTCTCCAGAAGAGGGTGTCAGATTCTGGAGAATCTATATCCGTCTTATGGTCTGCATATGATGTACATGAACACAGCCTCACATACACTTCTAAAAATTTAAGGATGGGTGGGGCCACTGAAAGGGCTCAACAATTAACAGCATTTCTCCTCTTCCAGAGAACCTGGGATCAACTACCAGCAACTATATTGTGGCCCATCTCCAGTTCCAGGGGATCAGACAGACAGACATACAGACAGTGATAAGGATGGCAGGCCTGCCTGGTCTTTCTTTCTTATCTTTTTTAAAAAAATGTTTATTTATATATTTATTTATGTATTTATTAGATATAAGTACACTGTAGCTGTCTTGAGACTCTCCAGAAGAGGGTGTCATATTCTGGAGAATATAAATCCCTCTTATGGTCTGCATATGATGTACATAAACACAGCCTCACATATACTTCTAAAAATTTAAAGATGTGTGGGCCCACTGAAAGGGCTCAACAATTAACACCATTGTCTCCTCTTCCAGAGAACTTGGGATCAAATACCAGCAACTATATGGTGGCCCATCTCAAGTTGCAGGGGATCAGACAGACAGACAGACAGACAGAGATAAGGATGGCAGGCCTGCCTGATTTATCTTTCTTACTTATCCTTTTTAAAAATGTTTATTTATTTATTTATTTATTTATTTATGTATGTATGTATTTTTTAGATATAAGTACACTGTAGCTGTCTTCAGACACTCCAGAACTGTGTGTCAGATTCTGGAGAATCTATATCCCTCTTATGGTCTGTATATGATGTACATAAACACAGCATCACATATACTTCTAAAAATTTAAAGATGGGTGGGGCCACTTAAAGGGCTCAACAATTAACAGCATTGTCTCATCTTCAAAAGGACCTGGGATCAACTACCAGCAACTATATTGTGGCCCATCTCCAGTTTTAGGGGATCAGACAGACATATATACAGACAGACAGACAAGGATTGCAGACCTGCCTGGTTTTTCTTTCTTTCTTATACATTTTAAAAATGTTTATTTATTCATATATGTATTTATTAGATATAAGTACACTGTAGCTGTCTTCAGGCACTTTAGAAGAAGGTGTCATATTCTGGAGAATCTAAATCCCTCTTATGGTCTGCATATGATGTACATAAACACAGCCTCACATATACTTCTAAAAATTTAAAGATGTGTGGGGCCACTGAAACGGCTCAACAATTAACAGCATTGTCTCCTCTACCAGAGAACCTGGGATCAACTAGCAGCAACTATATGGTGGCCCATCTCCAGTTCCAGGGGATCAGACAGACAGACAGATAGACAGACGAGGATTGCAGGCCTGCCTGGTTTTTCTTTCTTTCTTATCCTTTTTAAAAAATGTTTATTTATTTATTTATTTATTTATTTATTTATTTATTTATTTATTATATATAAGTACACTGTAGCTGTCTTCAGACACTCCAGAAGAGGGTGTCAGATTCTGGAGAATCTAAATCCCTCTTATGGTCTGCATATGATGTACATAAACACAGCCTCACATATACTTCTAAAAATTTAAAGATGTGTGGGGCCACTGAAATGGCTCAACAATTAACAGGATTGTCTCCTCTACCAGAGAACCTGGGATCAACTACCAGCAACTATATGGTGGCCCATCTCCAGTTGCAGGGGATCAGACAGACCAAGAGACAGACAGACAAGGGTGGCAGGCCTCCCTGGTTTTTCTTTCTTTCTTATCCTTTTTAAAAAATGTTTATTTATTTATTTATTTATGTATTTATTAGATATAAGTACAATGTAGCTGTCTTCAAAAAATCCAGAGGAGGGTGTCAGGTTCTGGAGAATATAAATCCCTCTTATGGTCTGCATATGATGGACATAAACACAGATTAACATACACTTCTAAAAATCTAAAGATGGGTGGGGCCACTGAAAGGGCTCAACAATTAACAGCATTGTCTCTTCTTCCAGAGAACCTGGGATCAACTACAAGCAACTATATGGTGGTCCATCAGGAGTTCCAGGGGATCAGACAGACAGACAGACAGACATACAGACAGAGATAAGGAGGGCAGGCCTGCCTGGTCTTTCTTTCTTTCTTATCCTTTTAAAATAATGTTTATTTATTTATTTATTTATTTATTTATTTATGTATTTATTTATTAGATATAAGTACACTGTAGTTGTCTTCAGACACTCCAGAAGAGGGTGTCAGATTCTGGAGAAACTAAATACATCTTATGGTCTGCATATGATGTACATAAACACAGCCTAACATATACTTCTAAAAATTTAAAGATAGGTGGAGCCACTGAAAGGGCTCAACAATTAACAGCATTGTCTCCTCTTCCAGAGAACCTGGGATCAACTAACAGCAACTATATCGTGGCCCATCTCCAGTTCCAAGGGATCAGACAGACTTACAGACAGACAGACTGACAGAGATAAGGATGGCAGGCCTTCCTGGTCTTTCTTTCTTTCTTATCCTTTTTAAAAAATGTTTATTTATTTATTTATATGTTTATTAGATATAAGTACACTGTAGCTGTCTTCAGACACTCCAGAAGAGGGTGTCAGATTCAGGAGAATCTAAATCCCTCTTATGGTCTGCATATGATGTACATAAACACAGCCTCACATATACTACTAAAAATTTAACGATGGGTGGGGCCACAGAAAGCGCTCAACAATTAACACCATTGTCTCCTCTTCCAGAGAACCTGGGATCAACTAACAGCAACTATATGGTGGCCCATCTCCAGATCCAGGGGATCAGAACGACAGACAGACAGACAGACAGAGATAAGGATGGTAGGCCTGCCTGGTCTTTCTTTATTTCTTATCCGGTTTAAATAATGTTTATTTATTTATTTATTTATTTATTTATTTATTTATTTATTTATTAGATAGAAGTACACTATAGCTGTCTTCAGACAATCCAGAAGAGGGTGTCAGATTCTGGAGAATCTAAATCCCTCTTATGGTCTGCATATGATGTACATAAACACAGCGTCACATATACTACTAAAAATTTAACGATGGGTGGGGCCACTGAAAGGTCTCAACAATTAACAGCATTGTCTCCTCTTCCAGAGAACCTGGGATCAACTACCAGCACCTATATGGTGGCCCATCTCCAGTTCGAGGGGATCAGAACGACAGACAGACAGACAGACAGACAGACAGAGATAAGGATGGCAGGCCTGCCTGGTCTTTCTTTCTTTCTTATCCGGTTTAAATAATGTTTATTTATTTATTTATTTATTTATTTATTTATATTTATTTATGTATTTATTAGATATAAGTACACTGTAGCTGTCTTCAGACACTCCAGAAGAGGGTGTCAGATACTGATGAATCTAAAACCCTCTTCTGGTCTGCATATGATGTACATAAACAAGCCTCACATACACTTCTAAAAATTTAAAGATGGGTAGGGCCACAAACAGGGGTCAACAATTAACAGCATTGTCTCATCTTCCAGAGAACCTGGTATCAACTACCAGCAACTATATGGTAGCCCATCTCCAGTTCCAGGTGATGAGACAGACAGACAGACAGACAGACAGAGATAAGGATGGCAGGCCTGCCTGGTCTTACTTTCTTTCTTATCCTTTTTAAAAAATGTTTATTTATTTATTTATTTATGTATTTATTATATATAAGTACACTGTAGCTGTCTTCAGACACTCCAGTAGAGGGTGTCAGATTCTGGAGAATCTAAATCCTCTTATAATCTGAATATGATGTACATAAACACAGCCTCACATATATTTCTAAATATTTAAAGAAGTGTGGGGCTACTGAAAGTGCTCAACAATTAACAGCATTGTCTCCTCTTCCTGAGAACCTTGGATCAACTACCAGCAACTATATGGTGGCCCATCTCCAGTTCCAGGGGATCAGACAGACAGACAGACAGACAGAGATAAGGATGGCAGGCCTGCCTGGTCTTACTTTCTTTCTTATCCTTTTTAAAAAATGTTTATTTATTTATTTATTTATTTATTCATATATTTATTTATTTATGAATTTATTATATATAAGTACACTGTAGCTGTCTTCAGACACTCCAGTAGAGGGTGTCAGATACTGGAGAATCTAAATCCTCTTATAATCTGAATATGATGTACATAAACACAGCCTCACATATACTTCTAAATATTTAAAGAAGTGTGGGGCCACTGAAAGGGCTCAACAATTAACAGCATTGTCTCCTCTTCCAGAGAACCTTGGATCAACTACCAGCAACTATATGGTGGCCCATCTCCAGTTCCCGGGGATCAGATACACAGATAGACAGACAGACAGAGATATGGATGGCAGGCCTGCCTGGTCTTTCTTTCTTTCTTATCCTTTTTAAAAAAATGTTTATTTCTTTATTTATTTATCTATTTATTTATTAGATATAAGTACACTCTAGCTGTCTTCAGACACTCCAGAAGAGGGTGTCAGATTCTGGAGAATCTAAATCCCTCTTATGGTCTGCATATGATGTACATAAACACAGCCTCACATATACTTCTAAATATTTAGAGAAGTGTGGGGCCACTGAAAGGGCTCAACAATTAACAGCATTGTCTCCTCTTCCAGAGAACCTGGGATCAACTACCAGCAACTATTCATGGCCCATCTCCAGTTCCCAGGTATCAAATTGACAGACAGACAGACAGACAGAGATATGGATGGCAGGCCTGCCTGGTCTTTCTTTCTGTCTTATCCTATTTAAAAAATGTTTATTTATTTATTTATTTATTTATTTATTTATTTATTTATTTATTAGATATAAGTACACTGTAGCTGTTCAGACACTCCAGAAGAGGGTGTCGGATTCTGGAGAATCTAAATCCCTCTTATGGTCTGCATATGATGTACATAAACACAGCCTCACATATACTTCTAAAAATTTAAAGAAGGGTGGGGCCACTCTAAAAGCTCAACAATTAACAGCATTGTCTCATCTTCCAGAGTACCTGGGATCAACTACCAGCAACTATATGGTGGCCCATCTCTAGTTCCAGGGGATCAGACAGACAGACATACAGACAGTGATAAGGATGGCAGGCCTGCCTGGTCTTTCATTCTTTCTTATCCTTTTTAAAAAAAAGTTTATTTATATATTTATTTATGTATTTATTAGATATAAGTACACTGTAGCTGTCTTCAGACACTCCAGAAGAGGGTGTCAGATTCTGGAGAATCTAAATCCCTCTTATGGTCTGCTTATGATGGACATAAACACAGCCTAACATATACTTCTAAATATTTAAAGATGTGTGGGGCCACTGAGAGGGCTCAACAATTAACAGGATTGTCTCCTCTACCAGAGAACCTGGGATCAACTACCAGCAACTATATGGTGGCCCATCTCCAGTTCCAGGGGATCAGGCAGACAAAGAGACAGACAGACAAGGGTGGCAGGCCTCCCTGGTTTTTCTTTCTTTCTTATCCTTTTTTAAAAATATTTATTTATTTATTTATGTATTTATTAGATATAAGTACACTGTAGCTGTCTTCAGACACTCTAGAAGAGGGTGTCAGATTCTGGAGAATATAAATCCCTCTTATGGTCTGCATATGATGGACATAAACACAGATTCACATACACTTCTAAAAATTTAAGATGGGTGGGGCCACTGAAAAGGCTCAACCATTAACAGCATTGTCTCTTCTTCCACAGAACCTGGGATCAACTACCAGCAACTATATGGTGGCCCATCTCCAGTTCCAGGGGATCAGACAGACAGACAGACAGACAGAGATAAGGAGGGCAGGACTGCCTGGTCTTTCTTTCTTTCTTATCCTTTTAAAATAATGTTTATTTATTTATTTATGTATTTATTAGATATAAGTACACAGTAGCTGTCTTCAGACACTCCAGAAGAGGGTGTCAGATTCTGGAGAATATAAATCCCTCTTATGGTCTGCATATGATGGACATAAACACAGCCTAACATATACTTCTAAAAATTTAAAGATAGGTGGAGCCACTGAAAGGGCTCAACAATTAACAGCATTGTCTCCTCTTCCAGAGAACCTGGGATCAACTAACAGCAACTATATCGTGGCCCATCTCCAGTTCCAAGGGATCAGACAGACTTACAGACAGACAGACTGACAGAGATAAGGATGGCAGGCCTGCCTGGTCTTTCTTTCTTTCTTATCCTTTTTAAAAAATGTTTATTTACTTATTTATATGTTTATTAGATATAAGTACACTGTAGCTGTCTTCAGACACTCCAGAAGAGGGTGTCAGATTCTGGAGAATCTAAATCCCTCTTATGGTCTGCATATGATGTACATAAACACAGCCTCACATATACTACTAAAAATTTAACGATGGGTGGGGCCACTGAAAGCGCTCAACAATTAACACCATTGTCTCCTCTTCCAGAGAACCTGGGATCAACTAACAGCAACTATATGGTGGCCCATCTCCAGATCCAGGGGATCAGAACGACAGACAGACAGACAGACAGAGATAAGGATGGTAGGCCTGCCTGGTCTTTCTTTATTTCTTATCCGGTTTAAATAATGTTTATTTATTTATTTATTTATTTATTTATTTATTTATTAGATAGAAGTACACTGTAGCTGTCTTCAGACAATCCAGAAGAGGGTGTCAGATTCTGGAGAATCTAAATCCTCTTATAATCTGAATATGATGTACATAAACACAGCCTCACATATAGTTCTAAATATTGAAAGAAGTGTGGGGCCACTGAAAGGGCTCAACAATTAACAGCATTGTCTCCTCTTCCAGAGAACCTGGGATCAACTACCAGCACCTATATGGTGGCCCATCTCCAGTTCGAGGGGATCAGAACGACAGACAGACAGAGAGAGATAAGGATGGCAGGCCTGCCTGGTCTTTCTTTCTTTCTTATCCGGTTTAAATAATGTTTATTTATTTATTTATTTATTTATTTATTTATTTATGTATTTATTAGATATAAGTACACTGTAGCTGTCTTCAGACACTCCAGAAGAGGGTGTCAGATACTGATGAATCTAAATCCCTCTTCTGGTCTGCATATGATGTACATAAACAAGCCTCACATACACTTCTAAAAATTTAAAGATGGGTAGGGCCACAAATAGGGGTCAACAATTAACAGCATTGTCTCATCTTCCAGAGAACCTGGTATCAACTACCAGCAACTATATGGTAGCCCATCTCCAGTTCCAGGTGATGAGACAGACAGACAGACAGACAGACAGACAGAGATAAGGATGGCAGGCCTGCCTGGTCTTACTTTCTTTCTTATCCTTTTTAAAAAATGTATATTTATTTATTTATTTATTTATTTATTTATTTATTTATTTATTATAAGTACACTGTAGCTGTCTTCAGACACTCCAGTAGAGTGTGTCAGATTCTGGAGAATCTAAATCCTCTTATAATCTGAATATGATGTACATAAACACAGCCTCACATATAGTTCTAAATATTGAAAGAAGTGTGGGGCCACTGAAAGGGCTCAACAATTAACAGCATTGTCTCCTCTTCCAGAGAACCTGGGATCAACTACCAGCACCTATATGGTGGCCCATCTCCAGTTCGAGGGGATCAGAACGACAGACAGACAGAGAGAGATAAGGATGGCAGGCCTGCCTGGTCTTTCTTTCTTTCTTATCCGGTTTAAATAATGTTTATTTATTTATTTATTTATTTATTTATTTATTTATTTATTTATTTATGTATTTATTAGATATAAGTACACTGTAGCTGTCTTCAGACACTCCAGAAGAGGGTGTCAGATACTGATGAATCTAAATCCCTCTTCTGGTCTGCATATGATGTACATAAACAAGCCTCACATACACTTCTAAAAATTTAAAGATGGGTAGGGCCACAAATAGGGGTCAACAATTAACAGCATTGTCTCATCTTCCAGAGAACCTGGTATCAACTACCAGCAACTATATGGTAGCCCATCTCCAGTTCCAGGTGATGAGACAGACAGACAGACAGACAGACAGAGATAAGGATGGCAGGCCTGCCTGGTCTTACTTTCTTTCTTATCCTTTTTAAAAAATGTATATTTATTTATTTATTTATTTATTTATTTATTTATTTATTTATTTATTATAAGTACACTGTAGCTGTCTTCAGACACTCCAGTAGAGTGTGTCAGATTCTGGAGAATCTAAATCCTCTTATAATCTGAATATGATGTACATAAACACAGCCTCACATATAGTTCTAAATATTGAAAGAAGTGTGGGGCCACTGAAAGGGCTCAACAATTAACAGCATTGTCTCCTCTTCCAGAGAACCTGGGATCAACTACCAGCACCTATATGGTGGCCCATCTCCAGTTCGAGGGGATCAGAACGACAGACAGACAGAGAGAGATAAGGATGGCAGGCCTGCCTGGTCTTTCTTTCTTTCTTATCCGGTTTAAATAATGTTTATTTATTTATTTATTTATTTATTTATTTATTTATTTATGTATTTATTAGATATAAGTACACTGTAGCTGTCTTCAGACACTCCAGAAGAGGGTGTCAGATACTGATGAATCTAAATCCCTCTTCTGGTCTGCATATGATGTACATAAACAAGCCTCACATACACTTCTAAAAATTTAAAGATGGGTAGGGCCACAAATAGGGGTCAACAATTAACAGCATTGTCTCATCTTCCAGAGAACCTGGTATCAACTACCAGCAACTATATGGTAGCCCATCTCCAGTTCCAGGTGATGAGACAGACAGACAGACAGACAGACAGAGATAAGGATGGCAGGCCTGCCTGGTCTTACTTTCTTTCTTATCCTTTTTAAAAAATGTATATTTATTTATTTATTTATTTATTTATTTATTTATTTATTTATTTATTTATTATAAGTACACTGTAGCTGTCTTCAGACACTCCAGTAGAGTGTGTCAGATTCTGGAGAATCTAAATCCTCTTATAATCTGAATATGATGTACATAAACACAGCCTCACATATAGTTCTAAATATTGAAAGAAGTGTGGGGCCACTGAAAGGGCTCAACAATTAACAGCATTGTCTCCTCTTCCAGAGAACCTTGGATCAACTACCAGCAACTATATGGTGGCCCATCTCCAGTTCCAGGGGATCAGACAGACAGACAGACAGACAGACAGAGATAAGGATGGCAGGCCTGCCTGGTCTTACTTTCTTTCTTATCCTTTTTAAAAAATGTTTATTTATTTATTTATTTATTTATTTATTTATTTATTTATTATATATAAGTACACTGTAGCTGTCTTCAGACACTCCAGTAGAGGGTGTCAGATTCTGGAGAATCTAAATCCTCTTATAATCTGAATATGATGTACATAAACACAGCCTCACATATAGTTCTAAATATTGAAAGAAGTGTGGGGCCACTGAAAGGGCTCAACAATTAATAGCATTGTCTCATCTTCCAGAGAACCTTGTATCAACTACCAACAACTATATGGTGGCCCATCTCCAGTTCCCGGGGATCAGATAGACAGACAGACAGACAGACAGACAGACCGCGATATGGATGGCAGGCCTGCCTGGTCTTTCTTTCTTTCTTTCTTATCCTTTTTAAAAAATATTTATTTATTTATTTATCTATTTATTTATTAGATATAAGTTCACTGTAGCTGTCTTCAGACACTCCAGAAGAGGGTGTCAGATTCTGGAGAATCTATATCCCTCTTATGGTCTGCATATGATGTACATAAACACAGACTCACATTTTCTTCTAAAAATTTAAAGATGGATGGGGCCCCAGAAATGGCTCAACAATTAACAGCATTGCCTCCTCTTCCAGAGAACCTTGGATAAACTACCAGCAACTATATGGTGGCCCATCTCCAGTTCCAGGGTATCAGACAGTCTGACAGAGAGACAGAGATAAGGATGGAGGCCTGCCTGGTCTTTCTTTCTTTCTTTCTTTCTTATACTTTTAAAAAATGTTTATTTATTTATTTATTTATTTATTTATTTATTTATGTATTTATTAGATATAAGTACACTGTAGCTGTCGTCAGACACTCTAGAAGAGGGTGTCATCTTCTGGAGAATCTAAATCCCTCTTATGGTCTGCATATGTTGTACATAAACACAGCCTCACATATACTTCTAAAAATTTAAAGATGTGTGGGGCCACTGAGAGGGCTCAACAA